>NW_006922072.1:119524-120197 GCF_000298275.1 Orycteropus afer afer | reverse complement strand
AATATTGAAAGATTCTATGGGCAAAATATTGAATGATGCAGGAACCACCAAAAGAAGATGGAAGGAATACACAGAGTAATGGTACCAAAAAGAGTTGATTGATGTTCATCCATTTCAGGAGGTGGCATATGATCAAAAGCCAATGGTATTGATCAAAGAAGTCAAAGCTGCACTGAAGGAATTGGCTAAGAAAAAGGCTCCAGGAATTGACAAAATACCCACTGAGATGTTTCAACAAACAGATGCCCTACTGGAGGCACTCACTAGGTTATGCCAAGGATTTGGAAGACAGCTACCTGGCCAACTGGCTGGAAGAGTTCCATATTTGTACCCATTCCAAAGACAGGTGATCCCACAGAATGTGGAAATTATCGAATAATATCATTAACACCACGTGCAAGTAAAATCTTGTTGTTGTTAGATGCCGTCGAGTCGTTTCCAACTCATAGTGACCCCATGCACAGCAGTACAAAACACTGCCCGATCCCGTGCTAGCTCCATAATCCTTGCTATACTTGAGCCCATTGTCCTAGCCACCGTGTCAATTTATCTACTCAAAGGCCTTCCCCTCTTTCGTCCACCCTCCACTTTACCAAGCATGACATCCTTCTGCAGGGAATGATCCCCTCTGACAACATGACCAAAGTAGGTGAGACAAAGTCTGGCCATTCTC
>NW_006922072.1:113450-115708 GCF_000298275.1 Orycteropus afer afer | reverse complement strand
TTCGTTCTGCTGTGCATAAGGTCACTATGAGTCAGAGATGACTCGACAACACCTAACAACAACAACGAATCACTACAGAAGTAGATTGACCAACCTTCCTTCAGTAGTGGCTGGTTGGTTTGAACTGCCAGCCATCTGGTTAGCAGTCAAATGCCTAAGGCACTATGCCATCAGACCTCCTATTCAATCTATATTCTGAGCAAATATTTAGAGAAGCTGGACTATATGAAGAGGAACACAGCATCAGACAGAAGATAATCCTGGAGCCCTGAGCTTTGAAAGGAAGTATACAGAAGTGGATTAGGCAACTAGTGGAAAAACTTGAATGAAAACTGTGAGTACAGTGATGAAGAGAGCTGAGGACTGCCAGCTACTCTGATGGCACCAACAGCCTGAATATTTCCAAGTGGTGTTGGGACCTGAGAGTTGATATGAAGATCAGCCCTGGTTGCCAAGGGCTGCATGGATGACTGTGCTGGTGGCCTATGACTAGGAAGGGAAACAGCAAGGAGGGAGACATCATAAGCTGTGGGCTTTGGCTTTCTGGAGGGTGCAGTCATTTTGATTGTTTACAAATGGTGGCCAATTTGGACATTTAAAGTGACAGCATTCTCATTTGGATGCCAGAGACCTAAGAATAAGCTCCATTTGCCAAGGACAGCAGGGACATAAAAGAGGTTGACAATGGGAAAGAAAACAGGTAGTAAGTGTATAAGTGCTGCCAGGTAGTGAATAGAGGGGTACAGTACCCTTACATGGATAGTACCCTTACATAGCTTACATAGATAATATCCAAAGAAAATGAAAATCATGGGCAAGCCACTCCAACATACAATCACCAAGTAAATATAAACAAAAGCATCACAATGTCTTTGGAGAAAACAGAGCATCATGGTCAACATAAAGAAGCAAGATAAAGGAGGAGAGACAAGGGACCAGGATACAGACCCAAAACACATCCTTGAGGAAGAAGCAGCATTGGAACTCCCTGATAAGAATTCAAAGAATTATATTTAGGTACCTTCAATGGGTTGAAAGACAGATCAAGGAAAACACTGACAACACTGAGGAAAACTCAGGAAACCCTAGAAAAATTTGGGAAGATGATACAAGAACAAAATGGCAAAATAAATGAAAAATTAGAAATGATACAAAATCTAAAGATAGACATCCATAAGATTAACACTAAATTTCCAGAGATAGATAACACATTGAATGGGGAAAGGAGTAGAATTGTATCAATGGAAGACAGAATTAGTGAGATTGAAGACAAATACCTCAATACTTAATTGGAAAGGGATCAATTAGAAAAAAAAATCAAAACAAAATGAAGAAAGCCAAAGGTTCATGTGGGATAACTTCAAAATGAATAGCCTACGTGTCACTGGAATTCCAGAAGAGGAAGAGAAAGATAAAACCACTGAGAAAATAGTCCAAGATCTGTTGGAGGAGAATTCCCCAATATGATGAAAGATGAGAATATATCCATTCAGGAAGTCCAACAAACCGCAAACAGGATAGACCCCAAAAGAAAATCACCAAGACATATCATCATCAAACTCATCAAAAACAAAGACAAAGAAAGAATCCTGAAAGCAGCACGGGAAAAACAAAAAGTTACCTACAAAGAACAACCAATAAGAATAAGCTCTGATTTCTCAGCAGAAACCATGCAAGTGAGAAGGTAATGGGACAGTATATATAAAACCTTGAAAGAAACAGAATTTCCAACCCAGAATTACATATTCCACAAAATTGTCCCTCAAATATGATGGTGAAATTAGTACATTTCCAGATAAGCAGAAATTAAGGGAATTTGTTAAAATCAGACCAACCTTACAAAAGATGCTAAAGGGAGTCCTTTGAACAGAGGAACAAAAACAGCAAACAACATCTGACCGTTAACACACATGATGACATAACCCAGAAACCAACACAGTTATGGAAGTATCCAAAGTAAATAAGCGTACAAGATTGTAAACAGGGAACCAGAGGCATCAATTGACAAATAAGGACAACTACAAACAAAAGGTTCAAGCTGGATTCAGAAGAGGACGTGGAGCAAGGGATATCATAGCTGTTGTCAGATGGATCTTGGCTCAAGGCAAAGAATACCAGAAAGATATTAACTTGTGTTTTATTGACTATGCAAAGGCATTTTGATGGTGTGGATCATGACAAATTATGGATAACATTGAGAAGAATGGGAATTCCCGAGCACTTGATTGTACTCATGAGGAATCTGTACTTTGACCAGG
>NW_006922072.1:111022-112720 GCF_000298275.1 Orycteropus afer afer | reverse complement strand
ATGCTGAAAGTACCGTGGACTGCTAAAAGAACTAACAGATCTGTCCTGGAGGAAGTGCAGCCAGAATGCTCCTTGGAAGCAAGAATGGCCAGACTTGGTCTCACCTACTTTGGTAATGTTGTAAGAAGGGACCATTCCCTGGAGAAGGATGTCGTGCTTGGTAAGGTGGAGGGTCGATGAAAGAAGGGGAGGCCTTCGACGAGATGGATTGATATGGTGGCTGTGATGATGGGCTCAAGTACAGCAGGGATTGTGGGGCTGGTGCGGGATCTGGCAGTGTTTCATTCTGCTGTGCATGGGGTTGCTATGAGTCGGAAATGACTCAACGGCACTTAACAACAACAACAACAAACCAAAGAGAGGCAAAAAATTGTGTAGTTACAGAATGCAACATCAGGATTGGATATGCAGAAGACACACCTTTGTTTGCTGAAAGTGAAGATGACTTCAAGCACTTACTGAAGATTAAAGACTACAGTCTGCAGAATGGATTACATTTTAACATAAAGAAAACGAAAATCCTCACAACTGGACCAATACGCAGCATCATTATAAATGGACAAAAGACTGACATTGTTAAATATTTCATATTACTTGGTTCCACAATCAACACCAATGGAAGCAGCAGTCAAGAAATCTAAAGACATACTGCGGTGGGCAAATCTGCTGCAACAGACCTCTTTCAAGTGCTGAAGGACAAAGATGTCTCTTTGAAAACTGAGGTGCACCTAGCCCAAGCCCTGGTATTTTCAATTGCCTCCTATGCATGTGAAAGCTGGATAATGAATGAGGAAGTCTGAAGAAGAGTTGATGCTTTTGTGTTGTGGTCTTGGGTGAAGAATACTGAAAGTACCATGGACTGCCAGAAGAACTAACAATCTGTCCTGGAAGAAGTGCAACCAGAATGCTCCTTGGAAGAGAGAATGGCCAGATTTCGTCTCACCTACTTTGGTCATGTTGTCAAAAAGGACCATTCCCTGGAGAAGGAAATCATGCTCAGTAAAGTGGAGGGTCAGCAAAAAGAGGAAGGCCCTCAAGGTGATGTATTGACACAGTGGCTGCAATAATGGACTCAGGTAAAGCAAGCATTGTGAGGTTGGCACTGGACCGGGCAGTGTCCTCTATCATGTAATTGAAACTCTTTATCTCAGTTGGTCCCTTGGAAGTATACTATTTGTTTCTCATAATAAGAGGTGGAGGTGGGCTGTTGAGTTTAACTCTTGCAATTGGATCCAACATGAGCAGTTACTGGGCAAGGATAGATTATATTAATGAATAACAGGTCTCTGATCCATTTTGAGAGAATTGTCTTGTACATCCACATATGCTGACCCAGCAACTTCAGCCAGGATGGCCAGAAATACTCTTTGCCATGATACAAACACAAAGTTATACTCTTGTACATGTCCTGATAAACAATCAATGGAAACTCCAATCCCAGATGGGACACAAAAGTAAGGGAATCAAGTTACTTTTAACAGTGTAGTAATTACATATAGAATTATGTCCTAAGCTTTGTAAATAATTATATTTATAACTTTAACTTTAAAATATGTTTGGCATACACATTGACACAATCTAGCGTATATTTACTATAATACTAACTTGGGTAATAATTTAATACTAACATAAAAAAAAAAAAAACCCTCACTGCTGTCGAGTTGGATCCAACTCATAGCAATCCCTCCTTGAGTTTCT
>NW_006922072.1:105929-110522 GCF_000298275.1 Orycteropus afer afer | reverse complement strand
CATGGTACCCTGGCAGTTCCTTTCCATTGCAGTGCTAACTTTTCCTTGTGTCCTGTCTGCTTGGTGTCTATAAGTCTTTACTTTGGACAACTGTTGCCACTGTTTTGTGAATACCTTATGCATGTGCTTACTTGGCTTATTCGGTAATCTGTCCTTGGTGACCAGCCACATTTTCATGTAACTGTAAAACTTCATAATGCTTAGTTTACTTCGCTATGTCTTGTAGCCATAATATATTTCGAGGGTGCAAAGCTAATGGTGAAAATGATAAGAGGGAGTGGCTACTAGATTCTTCATCAGTTGGCTTTGTATTTTTTTATTATATAGTGTATACAATATACATAATGCAATAAACTACTGTATATTTTAAATTATTAAGTCCTAAATCATTCAATTCTCAATTTGCTGTGGATGCATTTAGTGATTGGCACAACTCAAATGTGACTGATAAACTAGAAAATAGTTAAATTCACAAAGATTGTATGCTGTCATATTTAAATCAAAGACATGATTTTGGCTTATCTCATGAACTGGAAACACAAATTAATGAAGATCATCAGTACTGGCAAGACATTTTGCAACATGCTGTTGCTATCCTTATAACAATTGCTGAAACTTTTCAAGGAAGAAAAGGGTCCCCACAAAATGGAGTTTTGGGGTGTTTACTTGAACTTGTTGCTCTGTTTGTTCTAAATTTAGCAGGTCACATCTCAAAATGTGATAACACAGGAAAGAGCAACCCATCATGTATGTCTAGAACAACGCGTGAACAATTAATGAATTTAATAAATGGTAAAGTCCAATCCACTATTTTCAGTGAAATAAGTATATAGTTCAGTATGTCAGTTTGTAGATTCCACTCCTGATTTTTAGCATACAGATCAGCTAAATATTGCTTTAAGATATGTGTGTCAAACAGATGGAAGACCTGTCAAGTGATTTATCACATTTAATAGCTTGAAGAATCACACTGTTGAAGAAATTGCAGATCAAGTACTTCACTATTTATGTGAAGTTTTCAAAACTGATTTTTCTAAGTGCAGAGGCTAGTCCTATGACAATGTTGCCAATATGTCAGTGTATTATAAAAGCATGCAAGAGAAAATTTTAGAACATAATAAATATGTCATTTTCATAACGTGCTGCATGTTCACTTAATTTTGTAGGACATAACACAGTAGATTGTTGCCCAGAAGCAGCTGATTTTTTTTTCTTCAGTTCAGTTACTTTACACATTTTATGCCATCTCTACTCATCAATGGGCAGTTCTTAAAACATATGTAATCAATGATAGAGTATTAAAATGTCTTTCTAATACATATTGGGAAGTGCATGCTTTAGCAATTAGTGCAGTCTTGGAATCATACATTGCAATTCTAGATGCCTTAGAAAATATTGCTGAAGGCTAGACACAAAAAGAGACCAAAATAAAAGCTGAAACATTGCAAAAAAAATACAAACACTGGACTATGTATTTATGTTGTTTATGTGGAAAATATATTACAGCATTTTCACCAGATGAGTTAAGATGTCCAAGATTCAGAAGTAAATTTAAAGACATATACAGATATCCACCAGTCATTAGTAGGGTATTTACACAATTTAAGATAACATTCTGAAAATTTTAAAAACATAACAACATAAATACTGCTAAATACTGGTTATCAAGCAGTTCATTGTTGTGTTAGAAAGAAACAAGTAATGACAGAAGAGCTCCATTGAGTGCCACAACATCACAAAGGTAAAGGAAGACACAGAAAGGTGTGCAAGAATTACAGACAACAGAAGTAAATATTAGTACATACACAATACTACAATATCAGTAACAACAATAATCTACAAGTGGATACATAGGCAGACAGACAAGCTGAACAGGTATGGATAGGCAAATAGGACTACATCCACAGCCATACATAGCTTTGACAGAGGATATTTCTACATACGTATTTACAAGTGCTGTAAATATATCCATGTATACAATAGAGCAAACAGGAGGCAAAGTTATGGAAACTTCTTAGCCATAACCAAACACTTTGTAGTAGTGAGTCACCAGGCTTGAGGGCTTAGAACCACAGTCTTGGGGAACAACTAAGTCAATTTTCATAATATAGATCACAAAGACAATGTTCTAAATCATACCATGGTGAGTAATGACTGGGGTCTTAAAAGCTAGTAAGCACGATCTACGGTGCCACTATTGGTCTCTTTGTTTGTTCCACAAACATATGTGGAAATAAATAGTCCAAAGGACAAATGGAAGTCACAAATAACAGCCTCCTTGACCCTGAGACTAGAAGAACTTGATGATCCCCAGCTACCACTACTGACCACTTTGAAAGAGATCACAGTACAAGGTTGTGGGTAGAGTCTCAAAAACGTGGAACGAAACTTAAAATCACACACAGAAAAAAGACCAGGTTTACTAGTCTGATAGAGATTTGTATAAGATCAGAGACTGTGGGCCTTAGTCAGCCGTCAAACCTGGAATTTAACTCAATTCTGTGCCTCAGCTTTCAGCCAAACAATAGACAGGTGTATAATGTGAACAATAAAACCAGGGTGGTATACTCCTTAGAATAATCAACCATACAAGATCAAAAAGGCAGCATTTGCCCAAGGACAAATCTTAGAAGGCAAGAAAGGATGGAAAAGAAGGATGAATGGAAATGGGAAACAGGAAAGAAGTGTGAAGAGTGCTGTTACATTGTGGGGATTGCAGTCAATATCATGAAACAAAGTATCTATGAATTTTTTAATGGAAAACTAATTTGGTCTGCAAACTTTCTTTCACTCAATCATAATAAAAAGTTAAAAAGAATATTTTTCTTTTAGAAAGGTATTGAGTGCTAGAATAATTTTGTGTAACCACCTGTTACATTGTCATTGACACATTTGAATCTTGCATGAAAAAGAGGGCTAAAATGTATGAAGTTCTTTCAAACAGATTTTCTAATTTAAACACTGTGGATATACTTGATGAAGAACACATGAAGACATTCAAGAAATTAGTGCAAGGCTTATCCTGATGACTTAAATACAAATCTTTATGTAGAAGAGTGATGATTTCATGCCTAGATGAGAGCTAAATTTAAAGATTCAGGAAAGACAAATTTTATTCATGTAGCCATTTATGATTCCATAATAGGAGATAAAATACAATGTGTATTTCCCAATGTTGAAATTGCTTTATGAATATTCCTTACTTTAATGACCACACACTCTACAATAGAACAGCTATTTTCATCTTTAAAGAGACTCAAAAACTCTCAGCACATGATTCAAGAAAGACTTGATTCATTATCCTTATTATGTATGGAAGCAGATGTTCAGCCATTTAATTGTGACAAAAACATTGAAGAATTTCTAAGAGCAAAGAATAGAGAAAAATATTTATAACTATAGCATGTTAGATATGAAAGATCTGTAAAAATAATACATAGCAATTTATTGTAATGTTTTTCTGATCATTACATTGTTATGATGTCTTTTCATTTGTTCATTTATAATTATAGCATTTGTTATGAAATAAGGATAAAAATTGAAGTATAAGCTGTTTAAAGCAAAATTGGTGGAAGTTATTTTTTTGTTGTGGAAGATACATAGAATTTTACATCAATTTTTGAAACAACTAATTTCATTGACTCAGTTTCTTTATTGTAGAAAATGTGGAATATAGTAAAATTCCTAGCATGCCACATTGACTAAATATTTTATAATCCGGTTCATCTCATTCTGCTAAAATGGCATGCACCATTTTTGCATTCAATAGCTAATATTATAATCACATTTAAAGAAGTTACATTATGGAGAACTAAGGCACAGATGCACACACACACAAATATATGTGTGTGTGTATACACACACACACACACACACACGTTGTTGTTGTTAGGTATCATTGAGTTGGCTCCGACTCATAGTGACCCTATGTACAACAGAATGAAACACTACCCAGTCCTGTACCACCCTCAAAATCCTTGCTTTGCTTGAGCCCATCATTGCAACCACTGTGTCAGTCCATCTCTTTGAGGGTCTTCCCCTTTTACCCTGACCCTCTACTTTACCAGGGGTGATATCCTTTTGCAGGGAATGGTCCCTTCTGATAACATGACCAAAGTACAGGAGATGAAGTCTGGCCATTCTTGTTTCTAAGGAGCATTCCTGTTGCACTTCTTCCAGGAAAGATTTTGGGAGCTCTGGTGCCATAGTGCCTAAGGCATTTGACTACTAACCAGAAGGCTGGAGGTTCAAAGCTATCAGCCACTCCTCAGAAGGAAGACTGGGCAATCTATTTCTGTAGAGATATTGCCTTGGAAACCCAAGTGAGTTTGAGTCTGGCAGTCTATGGTGTTTTCAGTATTCTTCTTCAACAGCACAGTTCAAAGGCATGGACCCTTCAGTCTTCCTTATTCATTGTTCAGTTTGACATGCATATGAAATGACTGAAAATACCATTGTTTGGGTTATGCGCAACTTAGTCTTCAAAGTGACATCTTTACTCTTCAACATTTTAAAGAAGTCCCCTGCAGCAGATTTTCCCAGTGTAATATGGCATCTGATTTCTTGACTAAAATGAAAACCCTGACAACTTCA
>NW_006922072.1:94274-95859 GCF_000298275.1 Orycteropus afer afer | reverse complement strand
TGTAAATCTTCACACAAATCCTAAAAAAAAAAAAAAAAAAACTGTATGAATAGCCCTGAAACATTGTCCAATATAGTGCTGGAAGATGAGCCCATCAACTCGAAGGGCACTGAAAATATGACTGGGGAAAAGCTGACTCCTCAGAATAGAGATGACCTTAATGATATGGATGGAGTAAACCTTCTGAGACCTCCATTGGCTGATGTGGTACAACTCAAAATGAGTAGAAACAGCTGCAAACATCCAATAATTGGAACATGGAATTCACAAAGTATGAATCTAGGAAAATTGGAAGTTGTCAAAGATGAAATGGAGTGCATAAAGGTCAATATCCTAGGTATTAGGGAGCTGAAACAGCCTTGTTTTGTCCATATTGATTCAGACAGCCATATGATCTACTATGCTGGGAATGACAAATTGAACAGGAGTGGTGTGGCATTCATCGTCACAAAGACTGTTTCAAGATTTTTCCTGAAGTACAAGGCTGTCAGTGGTAGAATAATATTCATACGCCTACAAGGAAGACCAGTTAATACTGTAGTTGTTATTGTTGTTAGGTGCTGTCGAGTCATCTCCAACTCATAGCAACACTATACACAGCAGAACAAAACACTGCCTGGTCCAATGCCAGCCTCACGATCCTTGTTATACCTGAGCCCATCATTACAGTCACTGTGTCAATCCATCTCATTGAAGGCCTTCCCCTTTTTTGTTGACCCTCCATTTTACCAAGCATGATATCCTTCTCCAGGGAATGGTTTCTTCTGAGAACATGACCAAACTAGGTGAGATGAAGTCTGGCCACTCTCACATCCAAGGAGCATTCCAGCTGCACTTCTTCTTCCAGGACCGATTTGTTAGTCCTTCTAGCAGTTCATGGTACTCTTCGCATTCTTCTCCAACACCACAACTCAAAAGCATCAACTCTTCTTTGGTCTTCCTTATTCATTATTCAGCTCTCACATGCATAAGAGGCAATTGAAAATATCATGGCTTGGGTTAGGCACACCTTTGTCTTCAAGGAGACATCTTTGCTATTCATCACTTGGAAGAGGTCTTTTGCATCAGATTTGCATTACATCATCTGATGTCTTGACTGATGCTTTCATTGTTGTTGATTGTAGAACCAAGTAACATGAGTCCTTGACAACTTCAATCTTTTCTCCATCCATCGTGAATCTGTTTATTGGACAAGTTTTGAGGGTTTTAGTTTTCTTAATATTGAGGTGTAATCCATACTGCAGACTGTAGTATTTAATCATCATCAGTAAGTGCTTCAAGTCGTCCTCACTTTCAGCAAGAAAACTTGTGTCGTCTATGTATTGCAGGTTGTTAATGAGTCTTCCTCCAATCCTGATGCCATGTTGTTCTTCATATAATCCAGCTTCTCCAATTATTTGCTCAGAATAAAATTGAATAAGTATGGTGAAAGGATACAACCATGACACACTTCCTTCCTGATTTTCAACCACTCAGTGTCCCCCTGTTTTGTTCAAACAACAGCCTCCTGTTCTATGTACAGGTTCCTCATGGGTGCAATTAAGCATTCTGGAATTCCCATTCTTCTCAATGTCATCCACAATTT
>NW_006922072.1:93573-94174 GCF_000298275.1 Orycteropus afer afer | reverse complement strand
AGTCAATAAAATGCAGGTAAAAATCTTTCTGGTATTCTTTGCTTTCCACCAAGATCCATCTGCCTTCAGCAATGATATCCCTCATTCCACATCCTCCTCTGAATCAAGATTGAATTTCTGGAAGTTTCTTGTCAATATACTGCTGCAAACATTGTATAATTATCTTCAGCAACATCTTACTTGCATGTGATATTAATGTTATTATTTGACAACAACTGCATTCTACTGGATCACCTTTCTTTAGAATGGGCAGAGATATGGATCTCTTCCAGTCAGTAGGCCAGGTAATTGTCTTCCAAATTTCATGCCATAATAAGTAAGAACCTCCAGTGATGTATCCATTTGTTGAAACATCTCTACAGTTATTTCATCAATTCTTGGAACCTTGTTTTTTGTGAATTTCTTCAGTGCAGTTTGGCCTTCTTCGTTCAATACCATTGATTATTGATTGTATGCTACCTCCTGAAATAGTTGAACATTGACCAATTCTTTTTGGTACAGTGACTTTGTGTACTCCTTCCAACTTCTTTTGATGCTTCCTGCATCATTCAATATTTTTTTTCCACAGAATCTTTCAATATTGCAACTCAATCTAGATTTT
>NW_006922072.1:91453-92894 GCF_000298275.1 Orycteropus afer afer | reverse complement strand
TCTTCTCAAGCTGCTCTTTGAAACTTTCTGTTCAGCTTTTATCTTGTCATTTCTTTGATTTGCTTTAGCTACTCTCCATTGAAGGCAACGTTTCAGAGTCTCTTCTGACATCCATTGTTGTCTTTTCTTCCTTTCCTATCTTTTTTAATGCATTTCATTGAAATATAATTTATGTACAGTGAAATACACAAAACTAAAGTGACATAGGTCAATGTTTTTTTTTTTTCCCCCCCGCACTGTTCCCTCCCTTCTCCTCTCACTCCTGGCAACCAACAAAGAAAGTTTCCCTCCATACATAAACCTTTCCTTGACCCTCCATAACAACAAATTAATAGTATATTTGTCCTCTTGTGATTGAGTTATTTCACTCAGCATAATGTCCTCCAAGTTTATCCATGTTATGCAGTGTTTTGCAGATCCTACATTATTCTTTAGTGCTGCATAGTACTTCATTGTGTGTACATACCATAGTTTGGTCATCCACTCTTCCACTGATGGGCATGTAGGTTGTTTCCATCTTTTTGCTATTGTGAATAGTGCTGTGATGAACATGCGTGTGCATATATCTTTTCCTGTCCTGGCTCTCACCTCTCTAGGATATATACCCAGTAATGGGATTTCTGGGTCAAATGGTGTGTCAAATTCTAGCTTTCTAAGGTATCACCAAAGTGCTTTCCACAGTGGTTGTATCACTTCACAGTCCCACTAGCAGTGTATGAGTCCCAATCTCTCCACATGCCTGCCAGCATTTGTTATTTTCTGTCTTGTACTTTGCATCAGTGCTGGGGTGGTATCTTATTGTTGTTTTGATTTGCATCTCTCTGATGGCCAATGATCCTGAGCATCTATTCATGTATTTGCTGGACACCTGAATATCCTCCTTGGTGAAGTGTCTATTCATGTCTTCTGCCCATTTTTCAATTGGATTGCTAATTCCTTTGCTGTTGAGGCAATGGAGTTTTCTATAAATCTTAGAGCTAAGTCCCTTGCCAGATATGTAATTATCAACAAGTATGAATTAGTTGCTATCATTTTTGTTATGTGCTTTTTCATGGTGTTGCTTTCTTTGTTCCATATAATTTTCTGTGCTGAGCTCATTTTGTTTATGAATCATTTTACCACTTCCTTTGTTGCTATTGTTTTAGTATTTGCTAAATATTTGTGCTGATCCTCTTTTTTATTTTGATGTGAAGTTTTATCATTTTTTCTTTGGGGTTACCTTATAGTTTATAATTTTAGTCCCAAGTTAAGAACAATCCGTTCTATCTTGTAGTTGTCTTGACTTCCCTATCATTTGGAAATTCTGTAACTACACAATTTTTCCCTCTTTTTGGTTTGTAGTTGTCCTCATTTGTCAATTGATGTCTCTGGTTCCCTGTTTACAATCTTGTAGGCTTATTTACTTTGAATACTTCCATAGCTGGGTTGGTTTCTGGGTTAT
>NW_006922072.1:88061-90857 GCF_000298275.1 Orycteropus afer afer | reverse complement strand
TTAGCAGTCAAATGCCTTAGGCACTACGTCACCAGAGCTCTTGAATTCTGATTGCACGTAGGTTATTTCTTTTGATGGTATCCATGAAACTTAGGCTTTCCTCATTTTTTTTCTGATTTATTGCTTTCCAAAGAAGTATTGAGGTATTTGCCTTCAATCTCACTAATTCTGTTTTCCATTGACTCAATTCTACTCCTTTGTCCATTCAATGTCTTATCTATTTCTGAAAATTTAGTATTAATTCTCTGGATTTCTATGTGTAGATTTTGTGTCATTTCTAATTTTTCATTTATTTTGTCATTTTGTTCTTGTATTGTCTTTCAAAATCTTTTTAGGGTTTTCTCTGTGTTTTCCTCAGTTTTGTCAGTGTTTGCCTTGATCTGTCTCTCAATTCATTGAAGATACCTAAATATAATTCTTTTGAATTCCTTATCAGGGAGTTCCAATGCTGCGTCTTCCTCAGGGATTTGTTTTGGGTAGGTAACCTGGTCCCTTGTTTCTCCTGCTTTATCTTGCTTCTTTGTGTGCACTGTGATGCTCTGTTGTCTCCAAGGCATTGTGATATTTTTGTGTTTATATTTAATTGGTTATTGTATGTTTGAGTGACTTTCTCACTATTTTCATTTTCATTTTGTGTGTGTGTGTGTGTGTGTGTGTTATCTACATAATACCTGGAGAAGGATGTCATGCTTGGAAAAGTTGATGAAAGAGGTGAAGGCCTTTAACAAACTGGATTGACACATTGGCTGCAACAATGGGCTCAAGCATAGCAAGGATCATGGAGCTGGAGAAGGAAGTGGGCTGTGTTTTGTTCTGTTGTGCATAAGGTCACTATGAGTCAGAAATGACTCAATGGCACCTAACAACAACAACAACATCTACATAAGCAGGGTACTGTGCTGTGCTCCTCTGTTCACTAGTTGGCAGTACATATGCACTCACCCCCTGCCTCCTTTCCCTTTGTCAGCCTCCCATATGTCCCAGCTGTCCTTAGCAAACAGAGCCTATTCTTAGGTCCCTGGAATCTGAATGAGAATGCTGTCACTTTAAAATCCAAAGTGGCCACCACTTGTAAAGATTCAAAATGGCTGCACCCTTGGTCAATTTAAATGTCAAAAATGGCCACCACTTGTAAACAATCAAAATGGCTACACCCTCCAGACAGCAGAAAGTCCACAGCTCAGGTTGTCTCCCTCCTTGCTGTTTCCCTCCTAGTCATAGGCCACTGGCGCAGTCATCCCTGCAAAGCTTTTCAACCAGGACTGATCTTTAGGTCAATTCTCAGGTTCTGATATCACTTGGATATATTAAGGCTGTTAGTTCCATCAGGGTAGCTGATGGTCCACTGCTCTGACCATCTCTGTACTCACTGTTTTTGTTCAGGTTTTTCCACTAGTTGGTGCCTAATCCACTTCTACACAGTTCCTTTCTAAGATCAGGGCTCCAGGATTATCCTCTGTATCTCTGTCAATTGGTTTCTATTTATTTGTTGAAGAGGGTCTGTGTAGCTTGTCTGCCTATTCCTCCTTCTTACCATAAGTCCCTTTCCTGTCTTTTCAATGACCTCTTGCTTTCTTCATGGATGATGTTTTGATGTCATTCCACAATTCCTTTGGTTTAATACTACCATTAATACTACTATTATTCATATCTATTCACCAACCACCAAAGCCAAAGATGAGGAAATTGAAGGTTTCTATCAACTTCTGCAGTCTGAAATTGAACAAACATGCAATCGATTTGTGTTGATTATCACTGGTGACTGGAATGCAAAAGATGGAAACAAAGAAGAGTCACTGCTAGTTGGAAAATATGACCTTGGTAATAGAAATAATGCTGGAATAATGCTGGAGATAGCATGACAGAATTTTGCAAGACCTACAACTTACTCATGGCAAATACCTTTTTTCAACAACATAAACAAGGCCTATACATGTGGACTTTGTTGGATGGAATATGCAGGAATCAGATTGACTACATCTGTGGCAAGCAGTGATGGAGAAGCTCAAGACCTTCAGCCAAATCAAGGCCAGGTGCTGACTGTAGAACAGACCATCAATTTTCATATGCCAATTCAAATTGAAGCTTAAGAAAATTAAAACAAGCCTATGAGAGCCAAAGTATGACCTTGATTATATCTGTCTTGGTTACCTTGTGCCACTCTGACAGAAATATCCCACAAATGGGATGGCCTTAACAAATAGGAGTTTATTCTTACAATTCAGAGGCTTTGAGTCCTAGTTCAAAGTACCAGACTCTAGGGGATGGTTTAAAGTCCCTCAATCTTGGGCTTCAGGTCTGCCTCCTGCTCCTGGCCCACTGAAGCTAGAGGCTTTTCTTCACTCAGGGAGCTACTGGATGGTGAGGATGACACATCCAAGGTCAACAAATAAAATAGCACAGTCCCGATGTTATCAAACCACACAGCAGGCCATTGATTCAAGTCCATTGAAAGTCCTAAGATCAGCAGAGCATGGCAGGATGCTGAACAACGACTCGGCTACATGCAAGGTTCAAGTATTCCATAAGCTAGAGACCATTCCCTAAAGCTTCTCCCACAACATCAAGAACATCCTACATGAATAAAGCAAAAGGTCATTAAAATGACAGCAAAGGAAGAAAATACCAAAGTGGATGTCAGAAGAGACTCTGAAACTTGCTCTTGAATGGAGAGTAGCTAGAGAGAATGGAGGAGTTCTGGTAGCATAGTGTCTAAGGCACTTGACTGCTAACCAGAAGGCTGGTGGTTCAAACCCACCAGCCACTCCTCGGAAGGAAGGTTGGGCAACCTACTTC
>NW_006922072.1:84680-87816 GCF_000298275.1 Orycteropus afer afer | reverse complement strand
CCGGTAAGATGGAGGAATAGGCAGACAAGCAACACAGACCCTCTTTAACAAAGAAAAGAAAAACCAATTGACAGAGATACAGAAGATAATCCTGAATCCCTGAGCTTTGAAAGCAAATATACAGAAGTGGATTAGGCACCAACTAGTTGAAAAACCTGAATGAAAAAAGTGAATACAGAGATGATCGGAGCTGCGGACTGTCAGCTACTCTGACAGGACCAACAGGCTGAATATTTCCAAGTGGTGTTGGGACCTGAGAATTGACCTAGGGATCAGCCCTGATCATCAAGGGCTGCAGGAATGACTGCACTGGTGGCCTATGACTAGGAAGGGAAACATCAATGAGGGAGACAACCTGAGCTGTTGACCTTCTGCTGTCCAGAGGGTGCAGCCATTTTGATTTTTTGTATGTGGCAGCTATTCTGGATGTTTAAAGTGACCGAGGATGCAGTCATTTTGAATGTTTATAAGTGGCAGCCACTTTGGATATTTAAAGTGACTGAGGGCACAGCCATTTTGAATATTTACAGGTGGCAACCATTTTGGATTTTAATGTGATAGCATTCTCATTTGGATTTCAGGGACCTAAGAATAGGCTCTGTTTGCCAAGGTCAGCAGGAACATACAAGAGGCTGACAACAGGAAAGGAGACATGTGGTGAGTGTATAAGTGCTGTCAACTAGCAAATAGAGGAGCACAGTACCCTGATTGCATAGATAACATACAAACAAAATAAAGAAAATTAAAGTCTTGGACAAATCACTCCAACATAATACACATGACAAAATCACCCAGAAACCAACCCAGTTATGGAAGTATCCAGAGTAAAGAAGCTTACAAGATTGTAAACAGGGAACCAGAGATGTCAATTGACAAATGAGGATAACTACAAACCAAAAAGAGAAAAAACTGTGTTGTTACAAATCTTCTAGATGATAAGAAAGTCAACACAACTACAAGATAGAACAGACTGTTCTAAACTTGGGAAGAGAACTATAAATCACAGGGTAACCTCAAAGAAAAATGATAAATCTTTACATCAAAAAAGAGGACCAGCATAAATATTCAGCAAATCCTAAAACAATACCAGTGAAGGAAGTGATAACACGATTCATAAACAAAATGAGCTCAGCATAGAAAATTATATGGAACAAAGAATTCGACACTATGGAAAAGCACATAACAAAAATGACAGCAACAAATTCGTATTTGCCAATAATTACATATCTGACAAGGGACTTATCTCTAAGATTTATAGTGGAAGAGTGGATGACCAAACTATGGTACATACACATAATGGAATGCTACGCAGCACTAAAGAATAATGTAGAGTCTGCAAAACACTGCATAATATGGATGAACTTGGAGGACATTATGCTGAGTGAAATAAGTCAATCACAGAAGGACAAATATAGCATTAGTTCATTGTTGTGGAGGGTCAAGGAAAAGTTTATATATGAAGGGAAACTTTCTTTGTTGGTTACCAGGGATGGGATGCGAGAGGTGGGAACACTGAAAAAAAAAAGTGTATTGACTCATGTCACTTTAATTTTGTGTATTTCACTGTACATAAATTACATTTCAATAAAATGCATTTTTTAAAACAAGAAAAGAACAAATGGTACTGAAGGAAGAAATCCCAGCTGCACTGAAGGAATTGGCAAAAAATAAGGACCCAGGAATTAATAGAATACCCATTAAGATGTTTCAAAAAATGGATGCAGCAATGAAGGCACTTACTCATCTATTGCCAAACAATTTGGAAGACAGCTACCTGGTGAAGTGACTGGAAGGGGATCATATTTTGCCCACTCCAAAGAACTTTATCCAACAGAATGTGGAAATTATCAAACAATATCATTAATAATACACACAAATAAAATTTTCCTGAAGATAGTTCAAAAGGATTGTAGCAGTATATTGACAGGGAACTTCCAGAAGTGCAAGCTGGATTCAGAAGAGGATGTGGAATGAATATATCATTGCAGATGTTAGATGAATCTTAGCTGAAAGCAAAGAATACCAGAAATATGCTTACCAGTATTTTATTCTCTATGCAAAGTCATTATACTGTGTGCATCGTAACAAATTATGGATAACATTGGGAAGAATAGGAATTCTAGAACACTTAATTATGCTCATGAAGGGTATTTACATAGGCCAAGAGGCTGTCATTCGAACAGAATACAGAGGATACTGCATGGTTTAAAATCAGGAAGTGTGTGTGTCAAGATTGTACCCTTTCACTATACTTACTCAATTTCTATGCTGAGCAAATAATCTGAGAAACTGGACTATATGAAGAATAATACACCATCAGGATTGGAGGAAGACTCAATAACAACCTGAGATATGCAGATAGCACAACCTTGCTTGCTGAAAGTGAAGAGGACTTAAAACACTTACTGATGAAGATCTAAAACTATGTCTTCAGTATGAACTACAACTCAACCTAAAAAAAAAAAAAAAAAAATCCTCACAACTGGACCAGTAAGCAGCATCACTATAAATATAGAAAAGATTGAAGTTGTCAAAGATTTCATTTTACGTGGATAAACAATCAACACCCATAGAAGCAGCTGTCAAAATATCGTATTGCCCTGGGCAAATCTGCTGCAAAAGACCTCTTTAAAGTGTTAAGCAAAGATTTCAATTTGAAGACTAAGATGTACCTAACCCAAGCCCTGGTATTTTCAATCACCTCATATGCATGTGAAAACTGAACAATGAACAAGGAAGACTGAAGAAGAGTTGATTCTTTTGAATCATTGTGTCAGTGAAGAATACTGAAAATACCATGGTCTAACAGAAGAAGGAACAAATCTGTCCTGGAAGAAGAGTAGCCAGAATTCTCCTTGGAAGTGAGAATGGCCAGACTTTTTCCCACGTACTTTTGTCATGTTGTCAGAAGTGATCATTCTCTGGAGAAGTATATCATGCTTGGTAAAGTGCAGGCTCAATCAAAATGGGGAAGACCCTCAACCAGATGGATTGACACAGTGGCTGCAATGATAGGCTAAAGTATAACAAGGATTGTGAGAATGGTGCACCACTGGACAGTGTTTCATTCTGTTGTGCATAGGGTTGCTATGAGTCGGAGCAGACTTGACAGCACCTAACAACAACAACATATATG
>NW_006922072.1:82184-83805 GCF_000298275.1 Orycteropus afer afer | reverse complement strand
AAATCATCTAAGTTAAAAGATGGTGGGGCATACTGGGCCACTGGTGCTGTGCATCTCCAAAGACAACTGTTAACAACTATGCATGTAAAAGGGATCTCTGTCCAATGGTGGAGTTGTAGGTTGTGGTGTTTGCCCTGGGAAACACCCCTCACCCCAATTATAATTTTTAGTGACTCATGGGCAATTACCAAGAGGCTGGCAGTGTGGTGCTTGATAATGAGATTACTGGATAATCAAGAAGCAGCCTCTGTGAATACAAACATTACAGCATCAAAATGCACAAGACTCACAACTCCTATTCGTGATCCATATGGACATGCAAATGACTCTTTGAAGATGAAGATTGTCTTCATTTCCTAGGGCTGCCATAACAAAATACCACAAAGTGAGTGGCTTTAAAGAACAGAAATGCATTCTTCTTCAGTGCTGTAGGCTAGAAGTCTAAATTCTGGTTGTGAGCAGAACTATGTGTAGCAGAACTAGTCTTGTCTGTAGAGGAAAACCCTTCTTTGTCTCTTTCAGCTTCTGTAACCCCTTGAATTTCTTGAGGTATGGTGTGGGTAAGACATGGAGAAGACTGGGAAAATGGTGAAGTGATTATTGCAAGAATTAGGCATACCAATTACATGGCTACAGAAAATAACAGTTTTGATTGAGGGGTCATAACACCTTCGACTCTGGTGGTCAACGGTGGAGGGAGGAACCATTAATCAATCTTTTGCTCTCAGATCTTGTCCACAGATCTGGCATCTGGCCAATTTCACCCAGACTTCCACAACAACCCACGACTTAACTGCTGAACAACAAAGAATCTTAATGTAAGAAATATTCAGCAACCTCCCAACAGTTGGTGACTCCTTAAAGGAACAGTCTCCACTTGAAAAATCAGAACATTTTGGACAATGATATGATTTCTTATCCTCTATTGTTGGACACTTTTGTATACTTTTACATATTTAAATGGCTTGACACAAACTAGTTGAGGTCTATCCTCCAGGTGGATCCAATCATCCTACTTGAAATTATAGTCATGGCCACTCTTGTCCAGTGTTGCCTTAGATATACATATTTGGTACAAGCCCCTACCATTACAATTAATTACGGTATCTGATGGGGGCTGGTGTAATAGAGTATGAATCCATTTTTTTCATTTTAATGTTTGACTACTGACAAATTTTAAGATTCAACCCTCCCTCTTCTCCTTTTGCTCAACATCTGGGAATACTCATAAAAAGCCCTAGGTACTCCCTCCTTTTGCACTGGCAGAAGTTTCATACCATGCTACCACCTGCCCATGCACAAGAATCCTCACCCAACCCCACCATCTAACCACATGTTCTGGTTACCTAGTGCTACTCTGACAAGAATATACCACAAATGGAATGGCTTTAACAAACAGGAATCTATTCTTATAATTTGGAGGCTTTAAGTCCAAGTTCAAAGTGCCAGACCCTCAGCCTTGGGCTTCAGCTCTGCCTCCAGCTCCCAGCCCACTGAAGCTAGAGGATTTTGTTCACACAGACAGCTGCTGGCTGCTGAGGCTGCCAAGCCCAAGGTTGACAAGTAAAAAGGCACAGTCCTGATGTTACCAAACCACACAGCAGGCCATTAACTCAAGTCC
>NW_006922072.1:78049-82079 GCF_000298275.1 Orycteropus afer afer | reverse complement strand
TCTTATACACAGGAAGCAGACCACATACCCAAAGCAGCTACTCAGCTGCTTGTGGTAGATACCACCATGGAGTTGACTGCCAGTCTCATCATGGGGAATAACTACCAGCTGCCCAGCCATTCAACCAGGCCCAGCCAAGTTGACATAAAAACATAACCACCACACCACAATAATAAAACCCAAGCTAGTGTCCTTTCCTTGCACTTGCAAAACATTTTCAACTTAGAAAACCTTCCCTGCTCTCCCTCAAAGCCTCATCAAATGAGTAATAAACTTTTGAATAGGTTATCTCTTGGTGTATGTATATTCTGTCATCAGTCTCTATTCTGAGCCTAATTTTGGATAGAGGTCTATCCTGTTCTTTAGAGTGGCCACAACAATGGCACTGTGAGCAGAATGAGTCTAGTTGATGACCATATCTTAAGGTCTTTCTTCTTTTGCTGTGGCTTGCTATCTGGCTCTGTTGCCTCATGGCAAGTATACTTTGAGTTTCTACTTACTGTTTAGCATTCATTTTGAGCTGTGCTTCTTTGTACTCCATTTGCTAAGTTTTACTAATCTTACAGTGCAATAAAAACTGAAATACACAGGAAGTATCAAAAGAAGATGGAAGAAATATACAGAGTCACTGTGCCAAAAAGAATTGGTTGACATTCAAACATTTCAGTAGGTAGCATATTATCAAGAAGTATTATCACTGAAGGAAATAGTCCAAGCTGCACTGAAGGCACTGGTGAAAAACAAGGCTCTAGGAGTTGATGGAATACCCATTGAGATGCTTCAACAAATGGATGCACACTGCAAGTGCTCACTCAAGAAATTTGGAAGACAATTACCTGGTCAACCAACTAGAAGAGATCCATATCCATGCCCATTACAAAGAATGGTGATACGATGGAATGCAGAAATTATTGAACAATAACATTACTATCACATGCAAGCAAAATTTAGCTGAAGATAATTTAAAAATGGCTGCAGCTATATATTGACAAGGAACTTCAAAACATTAGATCTGGATTCAGAAGAGAATGTGAAATGAAGACAATCATTGCTGATATCAGATGGATCTAGGGTGAAAGCAGAGAATGACAATACCAGAAAGATGTTGCCTTGTTTTACTGACTATGAAAAGGCATTCAGCCCTGTGAATTGTAATAAATTATGGAAAACATTGCAAAAAATGGGAATTCTAGAACACTTAATTGTGTTCATGTGGAACCTGTACATGGGCCAAGGGACAGTCATTTGAGCAGAACAAGGGGATACCAGATGGTTTAAAATAGGAAAGGGTGTGTGTCAGGGTTGTACCAATTCACCGTACTTATTTAATCTATATGCTGAGCAAATAATCCAAGAATCTGGACTTTATGAAGAATATGGCATTAAGATTGGAAGAAGACTAATTAACAACCTAAGATATGCGTGTGACACAAACTTGCTTGCTGAAAGTGAAGAGGACTTCAAGCACTTACTGATAAAAATCAAACCCACAGCCTTCATTATGGATTGCACCTCAATATAAATAAAATAAGTATTCTCACAACTGGACCAATAAGCAACATCATGAAAAACAGAAAAAAATATTGAAGTTGTCTAGGATTTGATTTTTATATGGATCCATGGAAGCAGCAGTCAAGAAATCAAATGACATATTACATTGGGGAAGTCTGCTGCAAAAGACCTCTTTAAAGTATTAAAAACAAAGATGAAGGCTTTGATGGCTAAGATTCACCTGCCCTAAGCCATGGTATTTGCAGTGGCTTTATACACATGTGAAATCTGGACAGTGAATAAGGAAAACTGAAGAAGAGTTGATGACCTGCAACTATGGTGTTGGTAAAACATATTGAATATACCATGGACTGCCAGAAAAACAAACAAATCTGTCTTGGAGCAAATACAGCCAGAATGTTCCTTAGAAGTAAAGATGGTGAGTCTTCGTCTCACTTACTTTGGACATGTTAGCAGGAAGGACTAATCCCAGGAGAAGGACCTCATGCTTGGTAAAATAGAGGGTCAGCAAAAGAGATGAAGACCCTTAAGGAGATAGATTGACACAGTGGCTGCAACAATGGTCTCAAGCATAGCAATGAATGTAAGATGGCACAGGATCAGAAACTTTTTTTTTTTGGTTATACATAGTGTCACTATGAGTTGGTATGCCCTCAATAGCACCTAACAACAACAATACACTGATATTCTGTTATAGATTTAACAATCTAAGTAAGAAATTCTGATAAATGATATTTAGGTACTGGACTATGGAATTGAGGCTCTCCTTGAAGTGCATCTGGATTGTATGTCTCAGTTGAGATCTATCTATATCTTGTAATGCATCTTAGAATGTATGTCTCAATTGCAGCATAGGCTGTGACTGGCTGTAGGCTCAGAGGAAGAACTCTTACCCTGTAACTAATTAATTGGTTTTGTATCTTAGTCTGGCATTGGTCTCCACTCTGTAGAGCACATTGGGGAAACTACAACCTGTGAGATATATGAACCTACCAGTTGGTCACTCCTGTGGAAGGACAGTCACTCTTTGAGGAGAAGTTGCTGTTTGAAGATTTGAATTGTTGCGATCCACATCCTTAAAGGCATATAGCTCCCTAGGACTCTACAAAATGCCTTTGCTCTTGATACTATCTATGCTTTTGTTGCCATAAAAAGACACTGATCCTGAGGGTTGTAGGGGAAAACATCCATAGTACAACAAGGAGTTCATTCAAACCTAGCTTAAGCTATATAAACCATCTATAAAACAATCATTGCCATGGAGGATACTCTAATCCTGATGATACTGATTTGTCTAGAGGCTGAAATTTACAAATTTATAAATATGAGCAAAGTAGAGAGAACCCCTCCAAAGTATGTGCAGTAACCACTACTCTCTCCCCCGCAAAAAAAAGTATGTGGGAGGGGGAGGAAAAGAAAAAATAATTAGATATATAAGAACAAAAATTGAAACAAAGAAGGTCTATAATTTGACACAGTTGGAAATCCAACATATACTGAATTACCTCATATATTAAAAAGATAAAATGTTATTATATTAGCTTTTGTACCTCTACAATATATGTTTTGAATTAACTTTAAAATCTGCTGAAATTTACCAATTGGCAAACCTTCATGGTCTTAATCCTGGGGCTCAAATTACAATTATGCCTGGGAATATTACTAAATTTAAACAAGGTATCCCCTATCCTCTTAGTGGAATAGCTGAATATAAAATAGAGGATAAATAGGTATACTTTACCTCAACCATCATAACTGTCGTATTGTCTAAATTCCTCCATGGTCCTATCATCCATTGCCCTAACATATTCAATAATGGCATGGATGCTCTGACCCAATAAGTAATAATATTAAACTAGGCTTTTGGCAATTATAAATAGGCTTGAGAAATGGAACCCCCCCACACACAAGTAAATTAGTTAATATGGCCTGTATAAATTAAAACAAAGTCTTCAAGGATTGACACTCATTAAGACCTAATTAGTGAAGTACTGCACTGGGCAAATCTGCTGCAAAAGACATCTTTAAAGTGTTAAAGAGCAAAGACATCATGTTGAAGACTAATGTGCACCTGGCCCAAGCCAAGATATTTTCCGTAGCCTCATATGCATGTGAAAGCTGAACAATGTCTTCCTGAAGAATTGATCCATTTGAATTGCAACGTTGGTGAAAACCACTGTGTTCTGTTTACCTAGTGCCACTCTGACAAGAATATACCACAAATAGGATGGCCTTCACAAACAGGAGTTTATTCTTACAATTCGGAGGCTTTAAGTCCAAGTTCAATGTGCCAGGCTCTAGAGGCTGGGTGAAAGTCCCCTGAACCTTGGACTTCAGCTCTGCTTCCTGCTCCCAACCCACTGGAGCTAGAGGCTTTTCTTCATTCAGGGACCTATTGGCTGCTGAGGCTGACAAATCCAAGGCTGACAAGTAAAAAGGCACAGTCCTGATGTTACCAAACCACACGGCAGGCCATTAATTCAAGTCCATTGAAAGTCCCAAGATTGGCAGACTGCTG
>NW_006922072.1:76956-77949 GCF_000298275.1 Orycteropus afer afer | reverse complement strand
CCAATAGATTCCACCATGGAGTTAATTACCAGTCTCATCATGGGGAATAACTACATTCAGCTGCCCAGCCACTCAACCAGGCCCAGCCAAGGTGACACACAAACATAACCACCACACACTGAAAATACCATGGACTATCAAGAAGAACAAACAAATCTATCTTGGAAGAAGTACAGCTGGAATGCTCCTAAAAAGTGAGAATGGCCAGGCTTCATCTCACCTACTTTAGTCATGTTGTCAAAAGGGATCAGTCCTTGGAAAAAGATATCATGCTTAGTAACATAGAGGGTCAGTGTACAAAGGGAAGGCCCTCATTGAAGTAGACTGACACAGTTGCTTCAAGGATGGGCTCAACCATAGCAAAGATTGTGAGGATGGTGCATGACTGGGTAGTGTTTTGTTTGGTTGTCACAACCTACTCAATGGCACCTAACAACAAAAATTAATGACAAAATTATTATCCTCACTGCTTCAACATTTAACAGCTCAATTTGACCTGTCTTACACTTAGTGCCTCACAGTGGATTACTGTAACCTAAGTCCTACTGTATCATCCATTAAGGCCTCCGTAACTAATACTATTGAAAATACTGCCTCCATCCAGTAAGCAACAGGTAAATATTTTGCCATTATAGATTTAGCTAATATATTCTGTTCAGTGCTTATTTCAACAGCCTCTCACCTGAAGTGTGATGGCCCCTCCAAAGGGAAAAAATACACCTTTACCTGGCTATGTATGCAGTACCACAATAGCTATGCTTGCATGTAATCTTTACAGGCAAGATCTAAACTGCATTCAGATTTATCCAGAAGCACAGACAAGAGTTCCGGCAAGATGGCAGACTAGGCAGAAAGACTGCACAAACCCTCTTCAACAAAGAAAAGGGAAAGCAATTAACACATGTTGTTGTTGTTGTTGTTATGTGCCGTCGAGTCAGCCCTGACTCATAGCGACCCCTCCTTGGGTTTCCGAGGCAGTATCACTACGGAAGT
>NW_006922072.1:75271-76054 GCF_000298275.1 Orycteropus afer afer | reverse complement strand
TTTGCTTGTATTTGTCTGTTTCAACACAACTATTATTATTAATATTTTTGTCATCTTTACTATTATTCTTAATCTTCCCCTCCCAGGTCCTAGTTTTCAGCATTTTTTCTTCTCCTTTTTCCTGGTTGAAACTTTTTTTTTTCTTTTAAATTTTTTATTCCCCCTTTTTTCTCATAGTTAACCTTGTTCCATATTTTTCTTTTTGCATTTTTCCCATTTTATTTTCCTTCATTATTCTCCTCTACTTTTTCTTCTCTTAATGCCCTATCCCCAGATATTGCAGGTTTTCTTGTTTTTTTCTTCTTCTTTTTCCGTTTTTTCTTTTTTTTGGTTACTGTTCCTGTGTGATTACATGGCGTATTTTTTGTCCATGTGCTTTTAGTTTTTTGAAGGTTATTCAATTGTAATTTGTGTCTAATTGAGTGGGAGACAACAGTCCACATAAGACACAACTACACCCACACCTCCTGCAACTTCACTTACTGAGCGATAGCCACGATGTCCTTCTCCACCAACGGGCCAACGATGAAAAACCACCCAGAAGAGCTGGAATCATCCTTGACTGCTTTTCACAAACGGTTAACAGAGATCTAAATACAATAACAACACGATGCCTCAGAGACAACAGACCATCACAATCCACACAAAGAAACAGGATTAAGTATTAGAAACAAGGGAGCAGGATACGGACCCAGAACACATCCCTGAGGAAGAAGCAGCATTGGAACTCTCTGATAAGGAATTCAAAAGAATTATCTTTAGGTATCTTCCAAGGATTGAGAG
>NW_006922072.1:62366-62827 GCF_000298275.1 Orycteropus afer afer | reverse complement strand
TATACTGATTAACTTGTGATTGATTGTATGACATATGAATTGTGCACTTCTCCCATGTTAAACTTGTATATAAACTTGAGAATAATCATAATAAATTTGGCATTGCTTTGCAATGGCTCTGAGTGTCCCTCCCGTTCCCATCCTTTAACATTTCTTTCATTTTTAACTCATTCTCTTACTCCCTGTTCTAGAATTGTCATGCCGGCTGTGACAGGGCAAATTTAAGGGCCCTAATACATGGCATAAAAAAATTATACAATAGCCAAAAGATGGAAACAATGTAGGGGTCCATCAACTGGAGAATGGATAACCAAACTATGGTACATACACACAATGGAATACTATGCAACACTGAAGAATAATGTAGAGTCTACAAAACACTGCATAATGTGGATGAACTTGGAGGACATTATACTGAGTGAAATAAGTCAATCACAAAAGGACAAATATTGTATTAGTCC
>NW_006922072.1:48040-57963 GCF_000298275.1 Orycteropus afer afer | reverse complement strand
AAACTGTGGTCAATGTCATGAGACAAAGTATATGTAAACTGCTATATGGAAAATGAATTTGCTCTGTAAATCTTCACCCAAATCACAATAAAAAATAAAATAAAAGAATGTAGAAGCACAGACAAGATGTTGGTTGCATTAGTGATACCCTCCTTCAAGCACACTCATTTGAAATACTAATTCAGGACATAAATATATTCATTAAGGAGCTCACAAAAAGGTGATGAGTAATCATATATTGCAAGTCCTTATTGTCTCTGTTAAACTCCTGAAAATTATTTGGAAAGCTAATGGTTGCACCATCCATTACACTGTAAAGAGACAGATATTGACCCTTTTAGCACCCACAATCTTTAACAAACCCGAGCACCTTTTAGGCCTTTTTGTGTTTTGGAGGCCACAAATTTGTCATTTACTAAGCTTTATTTAAGCCCATTAATGCCATTACTTTCTGGTGGTGTAGTGCCTAAGGCTTAGACTGCCAGAAGGCTGGAGGGTTCAAACGCACCAGGCACTCCTCAGAAGGAAGATTGGGTAATCTACTTCCATAGTGAGACTGCCTTGGAAACCCATGGAGGGGTCTCTATGAGTCGCATCCAACTCAACAGCAGTGAGTTTGGTTTGGTTTTTGTCCTGGAGTCTCTGAACCACTCATGATGGTCATAAGTTGCCTATGGCCTTCTGATGGAAGAAACTGCCCTCTTAGGCCCCATGCTGTATGCTTTTAGAGCAGCCCACATGGAAATAGAGGTTCTCACAGCCCCTGAGCCTGTGACCCTCCACAGTAAGTTACCCACTATGCGTTGGTAATGAAAATAGTACTCCACAAGCTCAGAAAGGCCATTGAGACCTCTTTGCTCTAAAATGGAGTCAAATCTGGGCCCAGTGGCGTATTCCACATACAGGAAGGGGTGGCTACCTCTGTCCTTAGTCCCTTGCCATTTCCCATGGTGCTGGTGGAGGTTACCCTTCTCTCAGATGCCTTGGCTGTCTAAGTATCCCCCTTGGGACCAAATGAGTGAACAGCAATGTGAGTTTGTATACTTCATAGAATACCACCATCATACATAACGGAGCTCAGTGGAATGTTGTTGCTTTTCATTCTTTAACCAGGGTGTCCTAACAAAGGACCCAAGTACTGGCATAATTGGCTAAATTTTGTGGAATCATCTTATCACTGGATGTCCAGGAAAAGAGCTAACCCCCTGTGCAAATTTTTGGCTGTCTGGTTCAGCCAATGGTAGAAACACAAATTCTTTATCCAAGGTTACCCTCTTTGGAATGAAGAACTCTGGGAATCTCTTGCTTCCCAGATACCAAATATAAACAAAGATCACATGTCTCTACAGATACTAAAACAAAATTAAGTCTCATCAAGACACTCCTTATCCTCTTTGGAATTTCATATATTATTGATAGTGATCAAGACATTTATTTCACTTCTCATACACAATGGTTGACTCTAGACAAGGCATTCAACAGAACTTTCACGTTCTTTTCAGGCTTCAGGTCTCACAGAGTGCAATATGACTTATTTAAACACATTCAATGAAAGGAAGTATGCTACCTTTTAGTCATCAAACATCAGGGGTGAATTATAATAAAGAATATGTCTCCACTTTTTTTTTTAATGTTTGAGCATTGACATCTTTTCAGCCTCATCTCTCCCTCTTCCTCTTCTGCCCTACATCTGGGAAAGCTAACAAGAAACCCTAGTTGCACCCTCCTTTGGCACTGGCAAGAGTTTCAAACTATGCATGCACCAGCCTGCACAAGAGAACTCTCACACCAGCCCTACCCCATAACTACAGTTAAAACCCCAAGCCAGTCTCCTTTTCTTGTACTCTCAAGACATTTTTGGACTAACTTGTGAAGTCTGCACTTCTCCCCCCAAAAAACCTCATTATATGACTAATAAATCTTTGAGTATTTTCTTGGTGTGTGTGATCATCATTCTCAACATCTGAACCAAATTGGGCAGGGGTTCATTACGTATCTTCAGAGTAGTCACAACCCACCACTGGTACCGAGTAGATTCCTACTCACAGCGATCATATATGACAGAGTAGAAATGCCCCACAGGGTTTCTAAGGTTGTAAATCATTATGGAAGCAGACAGCTTCATCTTTCTCCCATTGAGCATCTCAGGGGTTTAAGCCACTGACCTTTTCATTAGCAGCTGAAAGCTTTAATTACTGCATCACCAGAGCTCCAGTAGCCACAACAGTTGGTCTTTATTTATAAAAATAATTCTTACCTGGATATGTGACAGTGGGCTTGGAGGGAAATGTTTTTGTCATGGTACCCTGGCATCCCTAAATGTGTCCTTATAGGCTTGAACTGAATCTTATCTGAGCTTTAGTTGAATACCCTGTGATCCTCTTGGAACATGAGAAAATGGGAAACTGTAGGGAGCTGCTATGAGATCATCTCCCACTCATCTCTTTCTTCCCTGAGAAGTTAGCATTAGTTACCACAGGTTCTAATGAGATATGGGCTTTTTTGCCCTGCCACCCTCAGAATAGGGCTACAGAATATAAAACCATTTTGCTGCTCTCTAGATTTGGCTCTTCAGCAATTGAGTATCCCACACCTCGCATTGCAGTAATCCAGCCTGCCCCTTTTGTTTCTTTGTTATCTTTTAGGGTGTGTGCATTCAGCATCTGTAGAGCTGATACCTTTGGCTTATTCTTTTTTGCTGTCTATGTAAATAACACTCTCTCTAAATCTAAAAGTTGCTCATTGTATCTTCACTGGTCCAGTCTGTCAGGCTTTGGTTTTGCACTGGCTTATATGCATAAGCTTTTTACCATGTAATTAAGAATGCTATATATCTCTTTTATCAATAAATACAACAAAATAATCTAATTAGCAGATTTGTATTAATTCAACGTTTCTTACATTGAATAAATACTTACTGAAGGGTTACCATGCACTTCTATCATTTGTATTTGTGAAGCCTTCAGCAGCTCCACTGTGGTGCCCATCATATGGTACTTTATGAAACTAAGAAGTTAGGAATATATTGGCACTATTCTTCCCCAGATAAATCTGAATGCAGATCATAGTCTTAAGGTGTTTCATTTTTCTTATTTTCCAATTAACAAATATCTAGTAAAACAGCAATATATTTTTCAACATGTATCAGGTATTACAATTGTTTATCTAATAAACATGCTCTGAGTGACAGTAGGACACCATATTCAGGCTTTGCCAGATTCTAGGGACACAAAGAGTATGCAGTCTGAGTCCCAAAGCTTGGAGACTCCAGAGCTTAGTGGGCATGCAAGCTAATAAGTATAATACAATTTTAGTAACAATTATGACATAAATGATACCACCCTGGAAGCCCAAGGAGGAGTCCGACTCGACTGCACATAACATAACAATGATATAAAAAATCAATGGAGTATCCAGGAAAGCAAGAGTACACTTTACTCCAGGAAATCAAGAAGGGTTTCTCAGAAAGAGTGCTTTTTGAAAAGGTTAAGGGCTATGTTTATCTCCAGTTTACAAATGAGAAAACTGAAAATTAGAGAGGCAGAGTAAGTTGGCAGAAGCCACACAGCTAGCAAATGGTCAAGACAGGCTTGAGACATAGCCTGTTGGACTCCAAACCATTATTTGTTTTAGTTTAAAATTTACAGCTACCACCTACAGTTCTCTTGGCTCTGTGTGCCTCGAAATTCAAAACAATCTGCTAAAATCAGCATAGACTCAAATCAGTAAACAACTTCCCGGGAAAGATGGATGAAAAAAAAATTTCTTGTAATCCGTGGAGCCTTCTTGCAGGGGGAACTTGGAATTGAAAGCTTTGTCCAGTTTTAAGTGATACGGGGTCTGAGGTAGACCTTTCACTTCCCATTTTCCAGGAAACAGCTGTTTCTAGAGAACTGTTTGCTCTTAGGATTGGAACTCATTTACAGAACAGGGATAGAGGGGCAGCTTCAGCTTCACAGCCCTTTACACTTAGGAAGGCATTCATCTTGCCTGGATGGGATCTCCAGTGTTTTCTCATATTCTAAGATGTCTGCTCCTTCCTGACACACAAAAAAGTTAGAACAGACCCCACATTTGTTAATTTCAGCACAGCTTCATTTATTGATGGGGAAATTGCTGCTCTTATGATTTAATTCCACATAAAGAGAAGTGAGAGAAGAACCTCCAGCTTCAGTGCTTTAAATCAGGGTCACCTAAAAAACCGAACTCACTGCCGTCGAGTCGATTTCTACTTATAGCAACCCCTCCTTGGGTTCTGAGGTGATATCTCTATGCAAGTAGATTGCCCACTCTTCTTTCCAAGGAGTGGCTGGTGGGTTTGAACTGCCAGCCTTCTGGTTAGCAATCAAATGCCTCAGAAAAGCCTTCTAATGTTGCTGTTACTTTACAAGCTGCCTGTTCCTGCTCATACGTATATATTTAAATTTTTGTATCTTAAAATACAAAAATGTTTACATTTTTACAACAGTTCTAATGAAACCATACAAAAGATTTAAAAATGTATAGCTTCCTCTTTCAGGGCTGCTTCATTGAACAATGATCTGATAAACAGAACACTGGTTTCTTAGAAAATAGTATACATTAGATATTCGAGGCAAATTTTTATCAAGCATACCAATATTACCTTTATTCCAATATCTCTTCTCAAAACATTTTTTAAGTTAAGAGTAGGCTTTTGTCCAGTTTATAAAACATGATGAAAATAAATTTCTACCTCTTATATGAAAGTGTTAATTACCTTTGATCAGTGCACAGTTTCATTTTTTGTTTTACTATTTTTAGGGGTGGTGAGCTGAAAAAATTCAGCTATACAAGTTTAATGCAACTATCACATAAATAATGAATATGTACTATGTATTGACTCTGTAAGGAGAAAATTCCAACTGTGAATCAAACTTTTGGAAGCTGGTGGTTATAGGCACTGCCAGTTTGTTATTTCTGTCTCAACTGGTTTAGCCAGAATTTTAAAAATTATTTTTAAGGTGAACGTCTACTTAGACACTTCTACTTAATCATTTCTAGACTGAACCCAAGGAGCATATTTAGCAAAAACAACCTATATGAATTTGAAAGTTTATCTTGAAGACATAATTATAAAATGCTGTATTGTGATTTATAAAAAAAAAAAATCCTTGGGAATTTTACTAATTGCATAAATTGAAGATATCTGAGTACTGAAGAAAATCCTGGCAAGTGGCATTACTCAATAGAAATGGTTCTGAACAAAATACAGCAAAATATTTTAGGCTAATAACTCTTAATAGCTGGTTAATATCACCATTCTACTTTTCACATTTTTCAAGTACCTCTTTCAAAAATTAAAAAATAAGGTTGTGAATTATTATCTGTGAAAATGCCATGTATGAGTTAAATCTCCCAGGTATTTGTGGCAGCATTTTAGATGGAGATAGTTTTATGTATGAAATAAAATCATAACATAATCTAGGTTCTCTCCTGCTAGTGTATCGTTTAAAGAATTTCAGAATTCCCATTTGGAATATCAGAATAGGAAAGGTCAATTTGTGGGATTTTAAAAGTATGTTTAAAAATAAGAAGACTAATCTTTCTGCATGAAGAGACAGAATTTTCTATAACAGTATTCCACTATCCTGCATAATTTAGAATATGAAATTTCATAATTGGTTTTAAAAACTTACTTGTTTTCCAGCTCTGCTTCTTTCTTTGACAGTATTAGTTTAATTTTTGTTAATTATAATGAGGACTTCATTTAGCTGCATTTTTATATGGCAAAGATCTTATTCTAAAAACAGCAGCAGCACCAAAATTAAAAAAAAAAAAAACCATTAAGTTTTACCATTGATTGTGTTCTTCTTAAAAGGTTAATTTGTGAAAAAACTAATGGCATTTATTGCCCATTTTATACTTTATTGGATTATAGAACATTCTTAAGATGTTCAGTTTAGCATGTAGAAAGATATCCTCTATCCATAGTCTCTTCACAAAGTAGGCTTTTCCTTAGCCTTCCCTGGAGATGAGGAGTTCCATAAGAGGAATCTAGGCTTTACAGAGTAAAACCCAAAATTTCTCAATACTGAGTGCATTACAGTGACTCCAAAAAGTTATTTGACACAATGTGACAATCTTTAAGATATATGGCATATTCTAGGTTGTCCTAAAAATAAGGAATAATGTTCCATCACCAAGTACATGTGCCACAAAATAGGCTTTCCCTCTATCCAGTTTCTGATAAAGGGGATCTGGTGGTAGAGTGGTTAAAGCATTTGGCTGCTAAGCAAAAGGTCAGTGGTTTGAACCCACCAGCTTCTCCACAGGAAGAAGATGAGGCAGTCTACTTTCTTAAAGATTTACAGCCTTGGAAAACCTATGGGGCAGTTCTACTCTATCCTATAGGGTCCTAATGAGTAGGAATCAACTAGATGGCAGTGGGGTTGGTTTTTGATTTGGGTTTAATTTCTGATACATGTGTGTGAATAGAAGGTATTCCAAAAGAGACCTGTGTATTTTATATGGGATTCGTGATTTCAGTCAAGTATCAGGATAAATCTAGTTCTTAATTCAGCACCAAAAACAGTTGATTATATTAGACAAAACTTTTATCCACGATCTTTAAGAGAAATTGTTCAGGTGTCCTAACAGTTTGAGAAATCTGTAACAATGGAATATCAAGAAAGCTACTTTAGTCAATTGAAATGCAATCACGATATAAGATTCTATTCCTGTGGCTAGTGCTATCCTGGAAAGCTTATCCACAATGTCACTAAATTAAAAGTGGTAAATAACATTTTTTTCATAAATTCATTTTTGAGGGAATCGTGGCTTTTACAGGGAACCAGGAGAAAGGGGCAATGGAGTTTTCATGATAAGTTGTATACAAGAAGTCTCCAGGGTTACCAACATCAGAGTTATAACTCTTACTTGCCCTTTAATGTCATGTCCATTTGCCCTAGTTTGAAATGATTGAACCAACTCCTACTCAAAACAAATTCTTCATAACAAATCACCTACACTTGCTACACATGCAACTTTTAAATAATTGAAAAGGCTTCTAGCCTTTTTCTGCACTAAACCACTGCCATCGAGAGGATTCCAACTCATAGCAACCACTGTGCCACCAGAGCTCTATTCTTGCACTAAAGTAAGGGTAAATAAGGACCATATGCACCTGTTCCGATGTACCCACAAATTCAACTTGAAGACACGCTTAGAAAAGGATCTCATTTATAATCCAGGGGCTGCCTCTATATCAAAATATGTTTGGCTACCAATATCTGCCTCAGAGAAATATCTCCTCTATAAAGTAATCAAAAACCTTAAGTTGTTTGCCACCTTATGGCCATGCCATGTGAGTCAGAGTAGAACTGTGCACCATGGGGTTTTTCAGTGGCTGAATTTTAGGAAGTAAATTGCTAAGCCTTCCTCTGGCAGACTGAAACCGCAAATCTTTCTGTTAGCAACTACGCACCTTAACTGTTTTCACCACCCAGGGACCACCTATATAAGGTAATACTTCATTAAATTACACTTGAACTATGTATCAAATGGCCATTACAAGACAGCAATGAAGAAATCACCAACTGTGAAAAATTTTAGAAAATCAAATGATGTGCATAGGAATAACCAAAGACATTTCTGAAAAAGGCAAACTAGATCACATTGCTCAAGATGTAGTTGAGTGCAGAAAGAACACAAACCATAAATTTAGTTATTTGCTTTTTTTAAATTGTTCACAACTCAGCTTTTAAACCAATTCTCACCAAGGAAGGGCTGGCTAACAAGGACTAATGCTATAAATGAGAAACCAACTTAAGGAGAAAAAAAAAAAAAAAAAGACAAAAGATACCCACACAATTGAGCCCATGGGATTTTAAAGGCATCCACTATGAAACACACAAGATTGTTACCAAAAAATGCACATACACAATCACATAGATATATGAAACAAAGAAAACAGAGCGCATACACACATATACTCCCCACAAGGAAAGGGTGAAGAGTTAAGGCACCTTTAAAAAAAAAAATCTCACGTGGCTTCTGCTTACCAATAAGGGATTTTCAAAGCATCTGAAAACTTGCAAATTACCTGCAAAACCCTGCCTGGCAACTGAGACAGTTTGCAAGCATGATTCAGTTGTTTACCAAGGTAAAAAAGAAGCCTCCCTCTTCTCCATGAGACTGAACATGGCATCAGAGGTGCTCAAAGCATTATTTATTTTAAAGTAGGTGGAAAATCAGAAGTCTGTGCAGGAGCAGTACATACTAGGGATAGTTATCTGGCTGGGACAGGGCCATGGCGTTTCCGTTATTTGGGGAACTGCCCAGCTTTAGTTTTTCCAGATATTCAGCATGCACAGGCTTGTGGCACTGGAGAATCTTGGTTGCATCTTCAATCTTGAACCACTCCCGCTTTCTCCCAATGCTGACTGAATCTTCCCAATCCTCCAGGATCTCAGTGACCGTCAGTACATACACATATGTTCTGTGCTTGCGATCTTGGTTCTGTTCGAATACCCCCAGGAGCCGGCCTAACTTCCCCTTAACTCCTGCCTCTTCATACACCTCTCGGATTGCCGCACCTTCGGGCTCCTCTTCGGGCTCCATGCCCCCGCCCGGCACGATCCAGCGGTCTGGGTACCGACTGCTACTCACTAACAGCACCTCGTCCTCCAGCTCGCTCCGGAAGCACAGGCACGCCGCTCGCTTCTTGAACCCTTCGGGGTCTTAGGTCCGCGTCTGGTTCGGCTTACACTTCATGTTGAGGCCAACTCCTCCTGCCCGTGCTGCCTCGGTCGCCGCCAAGGGGTCAGGCAACCTCAGATGCAGTCAATCAGCTGAGATGCTGGGTAGAGAAAGGGCCTAGGAGGGGGACAGAGGATCCCAACCTGCGATCGCAGTGAAGTCGAAGGAAAGATGAGGCGGGGGTGGAGGCAGGGGCGGGAGGCAGCGAGGTATGTCAGTCTGGCAATCTTGGGGCGGCCAGCCCGCGGGTCCAGCTAGGGGGAAAGGCAGATCACCAACACCCAGACGCCTGAGTGGAGGGGCGGAGCACTGGTGCTGCCTTCGCACCCAGGAGTTCTCAACTCTGTACAAAGCCCACCTGCTTCTGTAGTCTTGGTCCTACTCACTTCCTCTGGCCTTCTGTTGCCCCCCGCTGGGGTTGAGTGAGGTGAGGTGCATTCTCCTGCGCTTTCAGGTCCAATTCGCGTCCGTGTCTGAGGATGAGGGGAGAGGACGGGGGTCTCCCACCTCCTGCAGCGCGCGACGCCTTAGGTGACTGCGCAGGCGCTTGGCACCTCAGGCTAGGAATATCAGTTACAGAGTTAGATTCACCGCACCATGACTTTGGCGAAGATTCTTTCCACGTGTACCTTTGCAGCTAAATGTGGCTGTGGAGCGGCGGGACATTTCTTCTCACCTTTCCCAAAAGATAGAAGGAAACACACCCAACATCATTTTGCAAAAATAGGGTCAAGAGCATCCTCTTCACCACCCATAATATACAGCACTAACTCATTTATAGGAAAACCCCAATTTTGTCAGAATGGTCAACAGTATTTTGAACAAAATTTTACCTAATCTTTGTTGAGTCACAGTATGCTGTTTTATTTCTCAATGGGTTCTTAATCCTGCCAGATATTTTGGTAAAGCCCGTAAATTAAACCCCATTTAAGTTATGGGGTGAAGGAAGTTTACATTTTACCTCAATTCTGTTCCAGTTTCCTCGTCAGTAAACTTTTCTATTTGTTTTCCCTTCCCACACTTTGATTTACACCTAACAACTGGAGAACCACTTGAAATAGTGGTTTTCTAAACCCCAAGAATCGCCAATTTCCATACCTCTGCCTGTTTCTGTCTTTCACGTTGATCAGCACTGATCGGAGTTTTGGAAAATTTGCCGATGGAAATCCTTTCGTGTTTGACATTTGATTTTTTTTTTTTTTTTT
>NW_006922072.1:46729-47712 GCF_000298275.1 Orycteropus afer afer | reverse complement strand
TTGACCAAGAAGTGGCACCCCACAACCAAAGATTTATCAACCTAAATAGAGCCTTCTCAACCCTTTTTATCTCTTCTTTTTCCCCCTGCTCTAAGCATTGCGTTATAGAAGACCTCTGATGTCCCCTACTTTAATCACGTTGCAAGTCAGGTATTGTCTCTCTATTCCTGACATACTGTTGGCATCAGCCAAGAAGGATCATGAAAACATTTTCAATGAAATAATCCCTTAATCAAGGGGAAATTGAGCCTGTCATTGAAATGGAAATTAGTTATTAAATATAAATCAAATTTTAAATAACAATTTAGTTTCTTATGATCTGCTCAAATCCATTTATACCTGAAATGACTTGTAAAAGTGAATCTGTTTAAAATGGCAACAAACACATGAAATATTTAGCACATTATGACAAATATATGGGTCATATATGAAAAACAGGATAAAGTGGTGAAACAGAAAGAATAACTTCAATAAATTCAGCATTGCAAATGGATTATATGACATATTGTAAAGTATACATATGCTCAAAGAACATTTTGGGAAAAAATCAACACCTGACTGAAAAAACAAACAAAAAACTTCAGGCAAATCGATTTTGGCAGATTATATTCCTCAATGTGTTCATATTCACAAATTCACAAAATGATATTAAACAACTAGAGAACATACCATTATAATCAGGATCAAGACAAATATGTCTATCATCACCAATATTATTTAATATTGTTTCAGAAGTCCTTTACAGTGTAATGAGATTGTAAAGAGAAAAAAGCCTTGTCATTTTGGTGAAGAAGACAAAATTGTCATTATTTGCAGATAATAAGAGTAGTACATTCTTGGAAAACACCTAAGAAACAAGGTAAAAAATAAATTATTTTTTTCATGGGAGAATGAAATATTAATATTTAAAATATCAGTACTGTTCTGGTTATCTAGTGCCACTCTGACAAGAATATATACCACAAATGGGATGTTTGAACAAA
>NW_006922072.1:43704-46269 GCF_000298275.1 Orycteropus afer afer | reverse complement strand
AGCAGGCTGCTGAATGATGACACAGCTACATTCAGGTTTCAAGCATGCCACAAGCTAGAGACTGTCCCCCAAGGCGTTTCCTTATATACAGGAAGCAGACCACATCCCTAAGGAAGCTACTCAGCTGCTCACAGTAGATTCCACCATGAAGTTGATTATCAGTCTCATCAGGGGAAATACTATATCCAGCTGCCCAGACACTCAACCAAGCCCAGCCAAGTTGACACATAGACTTAACCTCCACAAGTATCTTTCACACATAACAGAAATTAATCATGTAGAAAATGTAATGTGGGAGGAAATGATGACATTCATAACAGCAATATCAACCAACACAAAATAAATATAATACCAAAGGATCAAAAACTTATTAGGACTTAGAAAGAAATGAAAAAATGAAAAAAAAACAAAACAAAACTTTTTCTCAGTTCTTTTAAAGATTTGAATAAATGAAGGGGCACTGCAACAAAGCTAGGAGATGGGCTGGTGCCTGGGGTGGGGAGAAAGCCATCAAAATGGCCCTACAAGCCACACACAGGTCTACTTCACAATTCAGCGGATATCCCCTTGCTTCACCAGAGGTGCCATTTTATAGTTTATCCCATTAGTTCCACATAAGATTATGACTATGCAATGTATCTCTGCCAGGGACATACTTATTGTCTGGGAGAGTGATAGAAACATTATAATATGGAACAAAGTACAGATTGGCCTCTGTTCTGGTTACCTAGTACCTCTCTGACAAGAATATACCACAAAAGGGATAGTGATAAACAAACAGGAGTTTATTCTCTCACAGTTTGGAGGCTTTAAGTCAGAGTTCAAAGTGCCAGACTCTAGAGGCTGGGTGAAAGTCCCTCAATCTTGAGCTTCAGCTCTGCCTCTTGCTCCCGGCCCACTGAAGCTGGAGGCTTTTCTTCACTCAGCTGCTGGCTACCGAGGTTGACAAGCCCAAGGTTGACAAGTAAAAAGGCACAGTCCTAATATTACCAAACCACACAGCAGACCATTAATTCAAGTCCATTAGAAGTCCCAAGATTAGCAGAGCATGGCAGGCTGCTGAACAACAACTCAGTTACATGCAGGGTTCAAGTGTGCCATAAGCTAGAGACCATTCCCAAAGCTGTTTCTTATGTATGGGAAGCAGACCACATCCCTAAAGCAGTTACTCAGCTACTTGTGGTAGATCCCACCATGGAGTTGATTGCCAGTCTCATCATGGGGAATAACTACCACCACCTGCCCAGCTACTCAACCAGGTCCAGCCAAGTTGACATACAACCTTCCCCACCATAGCCTCCTCACATGACTCACAAAGTCATAGCATGTTTCTGGATAAGGAGATCCAGAACTTACAAGGTTATACAATAGCAATTACATTTTCAATTTTTTCTAGAATTTCATAGCATAATTTTGGTATTTGGTGGACACAGGGATGAATCAGACAGGGTGTCTATCCACGATTTACTGGTAGGGCATGTACATGAACAGATGATCCTGCTAACCTTTATGGACAATCTGCTTTATTTTATGCAATGTCTATTTATTTATCAACTAACCTGAAAATTGAGTATTCAAATCCCTATTCAAAAGATTAAGAAACAAGTTGTGACAATTTTATGTAGCTAAGTGATAGAGCTGGGATTCACACTTTAGTCTCTCTGACTTCAAAGGTGATCCTTTCCCAGTCATCATGACAGATTTCTCATACATTAAAAGTTAATGAGATGTAGATATAATTTGTGTTGATAGTCTTCTTCCTCTCAGAGATGTTTATGCTTGAAAAACTGCAGGGACCCCAGAGAAAATAGCTTCCATGTAATGTCCTAGGACACACAGGATCCAAGTTGAGAGGATCTGCTCTGAAACCAGACAAGTCTGAGGTACATATATGCATTTTGTCTGAGTTAGGAAGCAGTGATGTTCAAAGTTGGGTGACTTTAATTCTGCCATAGCTCTGATCATAAAAGCTCTGCAATGATCTATCTGTGAAAAATATTAGGGTTGAGACTCAGTCTGAAACATATCTGTTCCCAATGAGTCAGCACCATGCTTGGGATGCAGTGTCCAGCTGGGATTCAAAATATATTGAATGAAAGATCATGGTACAAGATAAATGGATCATGTTGTTGTTGTTGTTAGGTGCCATTGAGTCAGTTCCAACTCATCTCATGGTGACCCTATATACAACAGAATGAAACAATGCCCAATCCTTTGTCATCCTCACAATCTTTGCCTCGCTTGAACCCATCATTGCAGCCACTGTGTCAATCCCTATCATTGAGGATCTTCCCCTTTTCCACCAACACTCTACGTTACCTGGATCATAAAGGAAGTTATTATTGTAATTTCTAGTCATTTATTGGCCATAATAAATGAAAAGATGAGTGAACATAGAGTGGTCCCATATATGACTTTTCACTCCATAGAGGGGAGTAGGCTGTGTCTTTCAAATCAAACTCCATGTTACCAATTTCTTTGCTACATTATGTACCTTGGCCAATGTGTTTTTCCTCAACCACAGATATGTTTTCAAAGTGGTCTATATTAGATAATTCACTAAAA
>NW_006922072.1:36870-41864 GCF_000298275.1 Orycteropus afer afer | reverse complement strand
CTGCTCTTTGAAATCTTCTGTTCAGCTCTTTTATCTTGTCATTTCTTCCATTTGCTTTAGCTACTCTCCACTCAAGGACAAGTTTCAGAGGCTCTCCTGTCATCCATTTTGGTCTTCTCTTCTTTTGCTGTCTTTTTAGTGACCTCTTGCTTTCTTTATGGATGATGCTCTTGATGTCATCTCACAATTCTTCTGATTTTCAGTCATTGGTGTTCAATGCATCAAATCTATTCTTTAGATGATCTCTAAATTCAGGATGGATATATTCAAGGTCATATTGTGGCTCTCATGGACTTGTTTTAATTGTCTTTAACTTCAAGTTGAACTTTCATATGCACAGTTGATGGTCTGTTCCACAGTCAGCTCCTGGCCTGGTTTTGGCTGAAGATATTGAGTGTTTCCATCACCTCTTGCCAGAGATATAGTCAATCTGATTCCTATGTGTTCCATCTGGTGAAGTTCACGTGTACAGCCACTGTTTGTGTTGTTGAAAATAGGTGTTTCCAATAAATAAGTCATTGGTCTTGCAAAATTCTACCATGCGAGTTCCAGCATTATTTCTGTCACCATGGCCAAATTTTCCAACTACTGGAGATACTTTTTTGTTTCCAACGTTTGCATTCCAGTCACCAGTGATAATTACTCTCCTCACCTGGATCCCTGTGGCTGACTTCTCCATCTGTTCCCGTCCCCTTTGCCTTTTCTGTCCTTTCCCTGCTTTCCCACCTTGCCGCTTGTGGGCATGGCCTGGGTTTACTCTTCTCACCTGGCTCCCTGAGGCTGACTCCTTGTTCTGGTCCCCTTTGCCTTTTCTGTCTTTTCTGTGATTTCCCACCTTGCCACTTGTGGGTATGGCCTGGGTTCTCTCTCCTCACCTGGATCCCTGTGGCTGACTCCTCAATCTGTCACGGTCCCTTTTGTGTTTTATGACTGTTCCCTTATTTCCTGTCTTGCCACTTTGGGGCATGACCTGGGTTCCCTCTCCTCACCTGGAACTCTGTGGCTGACTCCTCGATCTGTTCTGGTTCCCTTTACCTTTTCCGTCCTTTCCCTGCTTTCCTGCCTTGCTGCTTGTGGGTGTGGCCTGGGTTTCCTCTCCTCACCTGGCTCCCTGCGGCTGACTCCTCGCTTTGTCACGGTCCCCTTGGCCTTTTCTGTCCTTTCCCCACTTTCCCTCCTTGCCACTTTGGGGCATGGCCAGATTCCCTCTCCTCACCTGGAACTCTGTGGCTGACTCTTCGATGTGTTCCAGTCCCCTTTGCCTTTTCTGTCCTTTCCCTGCTTTCCCACCTTACTGTTTGTGGGGTGTGGCCTGGGTTCTCTCAACTCGCCTGGATGCCTGTGGCTGACTCCTCAATCTGTTCCAGTTCCCTTTGCCTTTTCTGTCCTTTTTCTGCTTTTCTGCCTTGCCGCTTGTGGGGTGTGGTCTGGGTTCCCTCTCCTCCCCTGGATCCCAGCAGCTGACCTCTCGCTTTGTCCTGGCCCCCTTGTCCTTTTCTGTCCTTTTCCCACTTTCCCGCCTTTCCACTTTGAGGCATGGCCTGGGTTCCCTCTTCTCACCTGGATTCCTTCAGATGACTCCTCATTTTGTCCTTGTCTCCCTGGCCTTTTCTGTCCTTTTCCCACTTTCCTGACTTGCTGCTTTGGTGCATGGTGTGGGTTCCCTCTCCTCACCTGGAACCCTGTGGCTGACTCCTCAATCTGTTCTGGTCCCCTTTGCCTTTTCTGTCTTTCCGTGATTTCCCCCCTTGCCACTTGTGGGGCATGGCCTGGGTTCCCTCTCCTCACCTGGATCCCTGAGGCTGACTCCTCGATCTGTTATGGTCCCCTTTATGTTTTATGACCATTTCCTGCTTTCCTGTCTTGCTGCTTTGTGGCATGGCCTGGGTTCCCTCTCCTTACCTGGAACTCTGAAGCTGACTCCTCAATCTATTCCAGTCCCCTTTGCCTTTTCTGTCCTTTCCCTGCTTTCCTGCCTTGCCACTTGTGGGGCGTGGCCTGGGTTCCCTCTCCTCACCTGTATTTCTGTGGCTGACTCCTCCTAGATGAGCATAGGGCTGCTAATTATGTTATTTTGTGATATGCACAGTCATAGCATAGATGTGCATAGTGTCAAGGTTGTAGGCATGATGTGCAATGGAATTTTCAAGAGGAGTTGAACTCTTCTACCCTCACAAGGAGGATGGAAACACTCATGATTTCTCCTACATTTTTGTTCACTATCTCTACTTCCCTGATTGCCGTGTGCCTCCTTTATACATACACTGTACTCTGTACATACTTCTAATTCAGTACCTATAATTCTTTCTTGTGCTTATGTTTGTGTGTCAGTAAAACGCTACTTACAAAGATCCAAAAGACCCTGTAAGATATGGTCCCTGGTTCTTCCTTGACTTACCCTTACCACATCCCCCTTCAGTCAGTCATCTACAACAGTACTGAACTCTGCAGTTTCTCAATTATGTCAAGTAAGATCTTGTCTCAGGGCCTTGGCTCTAGAGAATCCCTTTACCCAGAGTCTTCCTCATCTTTATCTGAATGACTAGCTCCCTCAGTTCCCTCAAGCTTTTCTCTGTTCTCACCTGCTCAATGAGGCCTACCCAGACAACTCTATTATATATCACTACATTAATTCAAAGCCAAAGATAAAGAACTTAAAGTTTTGTTTACCAATATCTGCAGTCTGAAATTGACCAAACATACAATCAAGATGTATTTATAATTGTTGGTGATTGGAATGCAAAAGTTGGAAAAAAGAAAAATTATCAGTTTGTTGGAAAATATGGCTTTGGTGATAGAAATGACTCCCGAGACCTCATCATAGAATTTTGCAAGACCAATGACTTATTCATCGCAAATACTTTTTTTCAACAACATAAACAGCAACTATACACTTTGACCTCATCAGATGGAATATACAGGAATCAGATCAACTATATCTATGGAAAAGGAGATGGGGAAGTTCAATATCTTCAGCAAAAAACAAGGCGAGAAGCTGACTGTAGGACAAACCACAGTTCAAGTTGAAGCTTACAAAAATTAAAACAAGTCCACTCCACGAGAGCAAAAATATGACCTTGAGTATATCCCACCTGAATTTAGAGACCACCTGAAGAATAGATTTGTAGGACAGAACACCAAAGACCAAAAACCAGATAAGTTGTGGGATGACATCAAGAGCATCATACAGGAAGAAAGCAAAAGTTCATTAAAAAGACTAGAAAGGAAGAAAAGCCCAAAATGGATGTCAGAAGAGACTTTGAAACTTGTTCTTGAATGGAAAGTAGCTAGAGCAAATGGAAGAAATGATGAGATAAAAGAGCTGAATAGAAAATTTAAAGGTGTGACTTGAAAAGACAAAATAAATTATTATAATGAAATGTGCAATGACCTAGAATTAGAAAACCAAAAGGAAAGAACATGCTTGGGATTTCTCCAGCTGATATAACTGAAGGAAAAATTCAAGCCTCAAGTTGCAATATGGAAGGATTCTATGAGCAAAATACTGACACTACACCACCAGAGCTCCTGTTGAATAATGTAGGAAGCATCAAAGGAAGATGGGTGAAATACACAGAGTCACTGTACAGAAAAGAATTGGTTGATGTTCACCTATTTCAGGAGATAATATACGATCAAGAACCAATGGTACTGATGGAAGAAATCAAAGTTGTATGGAAGGAATTGGTGAAAAATAGGGCTCCAGAAATTTACAGAATATCCATTGAGATGTTTCAACAAATGGATGCAGCACTGAAGGCACTTATTCATCTATGCCAAGTAATTTGGAAGACAGCCAACTGACTGGAAGAGATCCATATATGTACCCTTTCCAAAGAAAGGTGATCCAACAGAATGTGAAAATTATCAAACAATATCATTAATATTTTTTGCAAGTAAAATCTTGCTGAAGATAATTCATAAAGAGTTGCAGCAGTATATTGACAGGGTACTTCCAGAAATGCAAACTGGATTGAGAAGAAGACATAGAATGAGGGATATCATTGCTGATGTCAGATGGATCTTGGCTGAACACAAAGAATACCAGAAAGAAGTTTACCTGTATTTTATTAACTGTGGGAAGGCATTCAACTCTGTGGATCATAGCTAATTATGGATAAGATTATGTAGAATGTGAATTCCTGAAAACTTAATTATGGTCATGAGGAACCTACATAGACCAAGAGGCTGTCATTCAAATAGAACAAGGGGATACTGCATGGTTTTAAATCAGGAAGGTTATGTATCCAATGAAAATGTTCCAAATTACGTGAAGCAAATATTAGCTGAAGAGAAAGGGACAATAGACAACTCTACAATAGTAGTAGGAGACTTTAACACACCTCGTTCAAAGAGGGAAAGGTCAACTAGAAAATCATTCAACAAAGATACAAAAGCACTCAACAATACAATCAATCGACTTGAGCTCATAGACATATGCAGAGCATTTCACCCAACAAAAGGGCAATTCACATTCTTCTCCAATGCACATGGATCCTTCTCCAGAATAGACCATATGTTAGGACATAAAACAAGCCTCAATAAATTCAAAAACATTGAAATGTTACAAAGCATCTTCTTGGACCACAATGCTATAAATATCAAAATTAATAATAGGAAGCAGGACTCAGAGGACAGTTTAAAGCAATAAATGCAAACATCAAAAAAGAGGAAAGAAACAAAATCAACACTCTAACTCATCAACCCCAACAAATAAAAATAGAACAACCAAAGGATCCTACAGTATCTAAAAGTAAGGAAATAATAAAGATCAGAGCACAAATAAATGAAATAAACAACAACACCAACAAAGAGAAAACCAACAAAACAAAAAACTGGTTCTTAGAAAAGATTTTTAAAAATCAATAAACCATTGGCAAATTTAACAAAAGAAAAGAAAGAGAAAATCCAAATCACAAGAATTGTAAACGAAAAGGGTGTCATCACAACAGAACCACCTGAAATAAAAAAGATACTGACAGAATATTATGAAA
>NW_006922072.1:11114-11845 GCF_000298275.1 Orycteropus afer afer | reverse complement strand
GTGTCTGTGTTAATTGGTTTCCCTTTTCTTTGTTGAAGAGGGTCTGTGCAATTGTTCTGCCTAGTCCGCCATCTTGCCCCGCCTCCGGCTATACAATCTTTTGTTAATAAATAAAAAATTAAGCCTGTGACTAATGAATCTAAGTAACTACCACAGCAGAAAACCTACCAGCTTAGACCGAAGGGGACAGAGAAAGAATGAAAGGAAAGAAAGATGTCTGCCTCTTGGAATTCTACAAAAAAGAAATAAGTCGAAGGAGCTACATCTGCTGTCATCCAAGAAAAGATAATGATCATCCCTGGATCAGCTCAGAGATCAGCAGAACTGTTGTAGGGAGCATGGGAAGCATGGCCTTTTTGATTCTAAAGGGTGTGGGCATGGTCTCCTGGATCTCAAAGGGTGAGAGCACAGCCTCTTAGGTTTCAAAGAGTCAGATCTTTGCAAATTCAGTGGGGCTGCTACCATGGTATTCCAGGGGGATGGGGCTCTGCCCTAAAGCTGAAGGGGTGGGCTTAGTATACCTAGCCACAGAAAGACAGGGCCTGCTGGGACAAAGGTGATGGTGTCATTACTGTGATGGACTAGAAGAATATGGGCTACACAAAGCACAGAGTTGCTGTCCCTGAAAGGCCGTGCTGAAGCTCAGGTTTGAGGGGCCACCTAGAATACAGTACGTGTGGCCAATGCCCAGAATCTGGAGGGTGGGGCCATTGTCCAGATGGACTCAGAGA
>NW_006922072.1:6039-6598 GCF_000298275.1 Orycteropus afer afer | reverse complement strand
ACTGTAGTCTTTTCTTGCTGTTCTTTTTCTAATTGTTGGAGATGTTGGTTTAAAGTGTTGATTCTGGCTCTTTGTTCTTTTTAATGTGTGCTGTTATTGCTATAAATTGGCCTCTGATCACTGCTTTTGTGGTGTCCTAAAGATTTTGGTATGTTGTGTTTTCACTCTCGTTTGATTCAAGGAATTTTTGAATTTCAATTTTGATTTCATCTCTTACCCAGTCTTTCTCAAGGAGTGTGTTGTTCAGTAGCCATGTGTTTACTCTTTTCCGGTTGATCTTCCTATTGCTGATTTCTAATTTGATAGCATTATGATCTGAGAAGATGCTTTCCAGTATTTTGATGTTTTTAAAATTGTTAAGGCTTGCTTTATGGCTTAACATATTGTCTGTCATGAAAAAAGTTCCATGTACACCGGAGAAGAATATATAGTGCTGTTGTTGGGTGAAGAGTTCTGTAAGTGTGTATGAGGCCAAGTTGGTGGATTGTATTGTTTAGCTCTTCTGCATCTTTGTTGAGTTTCTTTCCAGTTGTTCTATCTTTCAAAGAAAGTGGTGTAT
>NW_006922072.1:0-5173 GCF_000298275.1 Orycteropus afer afer | reverse complement strand
GGTTTTAACAAATTCCCTTAGTTTCTGCTTATCTGGAAATCTTCTATTTTCACCATCATATTTGAGGGACATTTTTTCTGGGTATATACTTCTTGGATGAAAAATTTTCTCTTTCAAGTTTTTATATATACCATCCCATTGCCTTCTCGCTTACATGGTTTCTGCTGAGAAATCACAGTTTTTTCTTACTGGCTGTCCTTTGTAGGTAACTCTTTGTTTTTTCCCATGCTCCTTTCAGGATTCTGTGTTTGTCTTTGGTTTTGATGAGTTTGATGATGATGTGTCTTGTTGATTTTCTTTTGGGGTCTATCATGTTTGTAATTTGTTGGACTTCCTGAATGGATGTATACTCATCTTTTATCATATCAGGGAAGTTCTCCTCCAGCAAATCTTGGACTATTTTCTTGGTGGTTTTGTTTTTCTCTTACTGTTCTTGGATTCCTATGGCACATAATTTATTTCTTTTGATGGTATCCCACATGAACCTTAGGCTTTCTTCATTTTTTTTTTTTTTTTTTTTCTGATTGATCCTTTTCCAAAGAAGTATTCAGGTATTTGTCTTCAATCTCATTAATTCTGTCTTCCATTGCATCAATTCTACTCCTTTGCCCTTCCAATGTGTTATCTATTTCTGACAATTTAGTATTAATCTTCCGTATTTCCGTCTGTAGATTTAGAATCATTTCTAATTTTTCATTTATTGTGTCATTTTGTTCTTGTATTTTCTTCCAAAATTCTTCTAAGGTTTTTTCTGTGTTTTCTTTGGTCTTTCTCTCAATCCTTTGAAGATAACTAAATATAATTCTTTTGAATTCCTTATCAGAGAGTTTGAATGCTGCTTCTTCTAAAACAGAGGATTGTTTTTAATACTTGAGAGAGAATGTGATTTGTTCTTCTGTGTTTTGGACTTCCTTGGTGCCTGTTAACCCTTCTTTCCCCCCAATTTCTGCCGTTTGTAATAGAAATGTCTACCTTGTGCCTGTTGTGTGCCATTATACTTTGGAAGCAAATGATGTGTATTCTAGATGTCCTAGTTTCACAGAAGAAGAAGAATTTTGCCCCAGGGTAAAATATGCCTGAAGTGTCACCTATATTTTATTTAGATTCTTCAGATGTGTTTGGACTTGGATTGATTTTCTTTCTTTTTTTAATCTCCTCTCTCCTCCTTGTGACTCCCCTCTCTGTGCCCCTCTCATTCATGCATTCCTGTCTGTACAACATTCCCTGTATGGGAATTCTACCCCTCTGATATCTCATGACTTCTTGATCCAAGTAGTGCATCACCCTAGAGTAGGTGGGTGCATTGCCATGTGGTAAGTGTTCTACATGTAGATCTTTCTACTGTTGGGCTGAAAGCCAATCTATGTAGGTAAGTCCATTTCTAGGCTCGAAAGATAACTTGGGGCCATAGTTGCAAGGATTCCACCAGTCTCTATCCGACCAGTAATTCTGAGCATTTTTATGTTTTTGAATTCTGTTCCACATTTTTCTTCCTACTCAATCCAGGATCTCCAGGTTTGATCCTTTTCCAAACAGTTGGCATTGTTAGCTGGGTACCATCTAGTTCTTCTGGTCTTGGGGTCATGGATGCTGAGGTCCTCATGGTCCATCTTATCTTTGGACTAATTGTTTCCAGATGACTTATTTTCTTCACTCTTCTTTGCTCTGGCTGAGGGGAGACCAATAGTTCAATCTTAGATAGCCACTCAAAAGCTTTTAAGACCCCAGTCACTGCTCACGAAAATAGGTTGTAGAACCAATTTTTTATGAACTATGTGTGTCAATTTAGCATGATGTCCCCTGATACTATGGTCCTGAGCCCCCAGGCCTGGTGATTCTCTCACAAGATGTTTCTTTGTCTCTGAAAAGTTCCTCCCACCTTGTCTTCTGTTGCTTCTGTAATTTTTGTGGCTAATTTTGTAGCACAAGTGTATTTGTTAAAGTTGTTATTGTGGTTGTTAAATCAACGTGGAGTTGACTTAAGTTGTCTGTGATAATGTGATGAGATGAATGTGTTTTTCATGTGACAGGGACATGAATTTTCAGAGGTCAAAAAGTTGAATGGTACGTATTGAATTTTGTCCCCTCAAAATATGTTCTGCAAATCCTAACCTCTATGCCTGTAGTTAGAATTCCATTTGAGTATCATTTGCCTTTGTTATGTTAATGACACAGGATTAATGTATGTTATATCTTGAGTCAATATTTTTTTGTGATGTAAAAGAGATTATTGAAGCAAGTAGAGCAGAGCAGAGATTGGAGAAGACACATGCCAAATCACATGAAGACTGCCTAGGAGCCAAAGCTCAGAAGAGACAAGGTCCTTTCTTCAGAGCTAACACAGAGAGAAAGCCTTCTCCTAGAGCTAGCACCTTGAGTTTGGACTTCTAGGCTCCTAAACTGTGAAAAAAATTTCTTTTATTGAAGCCATGTATTTGTAGTATTTCTGCTATAGCAGCATTAGATAACTAAGACAAAGAGTTTTCATAGCCTCTGATATATAAGTGCCACACATGGTGCACATATAGAAATCATGTACTGTACTACATCCAGATTGGAAGTGGGTGCTTTTGCTATAGATGTTTCAGTATGAAATAAATTAATTCAACAAACTTTCAGTGATATCTACCATGATTCATATAGTTTGATTGACCATATGCAAAGCTAGCCTTCAAAGAATTCACAGAAAAACACAAAAAGAGACTGTAGGTACTGAATTAGAAATATATACAGAGTACTGTTAGAGTACAGAGAGGGAAAAAAAAAGAGGAGGTGGAGACAGTGAAATAGACTGAGAAAAGGTAGAGGTCATACAAGCAGAAATCAAATCATGAGACCAGTCTGTGTAACTATGAATATGCATGCTTGTACCTGAAAATTGTGTTGTTTTTGGCTTCAAGACTTGATTCCATCTTCCTGGATATTTATACTTCTCAACTTAAATGTGAACTAATCAAAGTAGTATTCTTTCATTCATTTATTAATTTATCCAATTAAATTTATTTTAATGACTTTTGTGCATCAATCACTTTTTATTTGTAAAGCCTATGTGAATTTAATAGTAATCCCACTGTGAGGACACTTTAGAAAATGAGAGATTATTAGAAAGCCAGCATCTGTAATGAAGCCAGAAAGTCAGTAATACACTGATATTAAAAGTTATTGAAAAGCGAGAACTGGGATAAATGTCAGTCTCCATGTTCTATGTACTGTGGTAGGCTTTTGAGTTAGAGAGATAATTCAGTCAGTATTCAGCTATCTTTAGGTCCACAGCCTATTAGGCAAAAAAAAATCATGCAAGCAGATCTTAACCCCAGTGGTCTGTAATGGTTTCTCCAAATTGTTTATCAAGGAGGTGTTTTACACACACACAAACACACACACACACACTTTATCAATTAGAATTCTGTAGACTAATGTTGAATCAAGTCTGTGTGACTCTAAAGCCTCAGGGAATGTCTATCACACCAGACCTTGTCTCATATTAATTTATTTCCATTTAATTCAGAGCAAGGAGAACCCTGGAACTGAAAGCTCTGCCCTATTTGAAGGCCAGAGACTGAAAGACCCAGCCCCAGCCTCTAAACCATTCACACTGAGTATGGTTTAACTAGAAATATCCACCACTGTTGCTGTCTCACATCAGGCTGTCTGTCCCCACCTCTATATTGTGATTGATCTTCATTACCCAAAATGTTAGAATCCTCTGCCCTGTGACTTTGGCTGTACTTATTTATACTTGCACCTTACAGCTAAAAGTAGTTGTGAGCAGAAATTATTCCTCATCCTCTCCAACAGGATAGATAATACATCCAGGGAATTATTTTAAATACAACAGATTAAATATTGTAATCACTTAAATACCTGTGTATTAGTTTTCTCTTGCTACATAAATAACTGCGACACACTTAGTGATTTAAAACAGCATACATTTATTAATTTACAATTTATCATTTATTTTTTTCTTCATTTTTTGCATTTTTTAGTGAACATGCATTTATTTAATGAATTATTATTTTTTAACTTTTTACTGTGATTTGGATGAAATTTTACAGAGCAGATTTGTTTTCTGATATCACCAGAAATGTATATGGAAATATTTTTTAAGTGTGCCCAGACCCATAAAATAATCTACCAAATCATACCAAATAACGAACAAAACCTAAAATACCAGTAACATACAGTGAAAGCAGGAATGACACAGCCTATATAAAGCAGAAACAACATACACACAGCGTAGTTCCCGGGGAAGGAGCTGGGTGGCGCCACTGTTGCAGCTCAGGGCATGCAAAACAAACGCTGAACACTAGTTCTGCTTTTCGCCTTTTTTTCATAAAAGTGAAAATCCTCTTTGGATGTCTTTTGGTTTGCGAAAACAAATTATTTTACAATTTCTATAAATCACAAAAATTAACTGAGTTTTCTGCTAAGGATCTCACAATACTGAAGTGAAGTTGTCAGCTAGGGTGGACTGTTATCTATGAATTCTGGGAAACAATTTTCTTCCAAACTTCTTTCAGGTTGTTTGCCAAATTCATTTCTTTGTGGTTGCAGGACTGACCCCATTTCCATGCAGGCTACCCAGGACTGCTCTTGCTTCTAGAGACTGCCTGCAGTCCTTGTAAATATGGCCCACTCGATCTTGAAGCGAGTAATGGTTTATCAAATGTTCCTTGTGCTTCAAATCTCTGTTGTTTTCCTTTTACTGCTAGTGGGAGAAAACTCTGATTTTAAAGGACTCATGTGATTAGATTAGGCCTTCCTAGGTAGTTCAGAATAATCTCCTTATTTATGGGTCAACTGCTTAATAACCTTAATTATATTTGCAAAATCTCTTTTGACAGGCTGTATAACATAATCATGGGTGTGATACCTCACTTTATTCACAGACTCTGGGATTACACCTAGAAAACTTCAAAAAAAAATTACTGCCATCCAGTCCATTCTGACACATGGCAACCCCCACTGGGCTCCCAAGGTGTCAAATCTTTACAGAAGTAGATTGCCCCAGGTTCCGGCAAGATGGCGGACTAGGCAGAAGGATTGCACAGGCCCTCTTCAACAAAGAAAAGGGAAACCAATTAACACAGACACAGAAGATAATCTTGGACCCCTGAGCTTTGAAGGAAAGGATGCAGAATTGGACTAAACCCCAACTAGCAGAAGAATTTGC
>NW_006922071.1:2240941-2242245 GCF_000298275.1 Orycteropus afer afer | reverse complement strand
TCCAACAAATCTTGGACAATTTTCTTAGTGGTTTTATTTTTCTCTTCCTGCTTTGGAATTCCAATTACACATTGGTTATTCCTTTTTATGGTATCCCATGTGAATCCTACTCTTTCTTCATTTTGTTTTGATCTTTTTTTCTGATTGAGTCTTCAATCTCACTAATTATTTCTTCCATTGTTTCAATTCTACTCCTTTTCCCTTTCAATGTGTTATCTATATCTGAAAATTCAGTATTAATATTCTGGATTTCTTTGTGTGGAATGTTTATCATTTCTATTTTTTTCATTTTGTTCTTACATTTTTTTTCTAAAATTGCTCTAGGATTTTGTCTGTGTTTTCCTTAATTTTGTCAGTGTTTTCCTTGATCTGTCTCTCAATATGTTGAAGGTACCTAAGTATAATTCTTTTGAATTCCTTATCAGGGAGTTCCAATGCTGCTTCTTCCTCAGGGATGTGTTCTGAGTTGGTATCCTGTTTCCTTGTTTCTAGTGCTATATCTTGCATCTTTGTGTGTACTGTGGTGATATGTTGTCTCTGAGACATTGCAAATTTGCTGTATTTATATTTAATTGGTGATTGTATGTTGGAATGATTCATCCGTGATTTTCTTTTCTTTCTTTTTTTTCTTTTTTTTTGGATGTATCTGAGTAAGGAGGGCTCTGTGCTTCCCTTTTCACTAGTTAACAGTAATTATGCACTCACCACTTATCTCCTGGTGGGTATGATAAAGAATGATAGTGGTTGCAGAGATCTCTGATAACTCTTTGTGAAGAGTATTTAAGTGTGGGTCAAGATCTTATTGGTGGCCGTGTATCATTGCCCAGTTCAGAAGGAAGTGGTGGTTCTCACTCAGTAAGTGGAGTAGCAGGAATTTTTGGTGTTGTTGCATTGTATGTCCACAGTTGCTGTTTTCCACTGAGTTAGACAAAAACAACAATCAAAAAACCATCAAAAAACTAAAAGCAAGTGGACAAAAAACACACCATATAAACACACAGAAACAATCACCAAATAGAGGAAAAAGAAAAGGAAAAAAGAGAGAGAAAAGGCAATAAATGAGAGAAAATATTTAAATACTTTAAAAAGCCAAAAGAAATATGGGAAAGGAAAAAGAAAAAAAAAAGCTCATAATATCTGGTGAAGGAGAATAAGAGAAAAGATGATGTAGAGTTGGAGAATAATGAAGAAAAAAAGGGGGAAAATGTAATAATAATAAAAAAAAAAGTATGGGGAGAACCACAAGATAGAAAAAAATGAGAACCAGAAATAGGGAAGAGAGAAAAAGCTGAAAACTAGAACCT
>NW_006922071.1:2236653-2240334 GCF_000298275.1 Orycteropus afer afer | reverse complement strand
GCAGCTTTGCATGTCTCCATTTTTGGAGTTTTCATGCAGGTTCTTCTATTAGTTGGAGTTTAGTCCACTTCTGTATCCTTCCTCTCAAGGGCCAGGGCTCCAGGATTATCTTCTGTATCTTTGTTAATTAGTTCCCTTTGTCTTTGTTGAAGAGGGTCTGTGTAGTGTGTCTGCCTATTCCATCATCTTATCGGAACTCTATTTTTTCTTGAGACAGTCATATCAATTTTTTGTGTGTGTGCTTTATAATACATGGAATAGCATTTTTATTTGTCTCGAAGTTGATTGAGAGTACATGTTACATGTTCTAACCACACTTATTACTAAAGATTTGGTCATAAATATGGGTTTCAAAATTTTAATATTATTCTTATTTTGTTTCTACTTATCACATTCAAAGAATAAAATGTTAAACATTATATACACTAATTTCAGAATTACCAGGAGACTAACAAAAAAGATGTGTTTAAAAATGCAATTAATATATATTACCAAGATAAAATATCATTAAATATTAACATAATGAAATATTAACTCCTATCAAAGAATTCTACTTTCCACACACACACTTGATTAATTTGCCCATTAAGTCACAAATAGAGATAAAGTTCAAAATTCTAATTGGTAAATATGGAAACAAAACATTTTCTGTAGGAATTTTTCTTTCTAATGAGTTCTAGCTTACCAGAAGCATATTTAGGACATGAACAACATCATCATCTCTCCTTCTCCCACCTTCTCCCAAGATAAAGAACTACTTCTGTTAAAAATGCTCTGGTGAGAAAGATCTGGGGTAAGGAAAGCAAGTGTGATTGCTTGTCTCATAAATAATACAACAGAGTCAAAGGTACAAAGCAGTAGACAAAGTATTTCACCATAAGTAACCCAAACCAATGGCCTTCCATTTATCTGTGCCTACTGTCTCATGTACTTCAGTCATATTGTCAAAAGGCACTAGTCCCTGGAAAGGATATCATGCTTGTTTAAATAAAGCATCAACTAAAAATGGGGAGACTCTCAATGAGATGAACTGACACAGTGCTTACAATAATGGGCTCCAGCGAAAGCATTGTGAGGATGGTGTGGGACCAGAAACTGTTTTGTTCTGTTATACATAGGTTTACTATGAGTCAGAACCAACTCGACAACACCTCACAAGAACAACAAAATAATAAAACGTGTAATTCATGTCTATCTGTCAGATAGTACATTGCATTATTTCCCTTAGTCACACATGCAATTATCTACAAATAACTACAGTTGACTATTTAAAATGCCAACTAAGAAGCATGGTTTGTTTAATATTAAGATGAATGGTGAGGCATGAATTTTACTTACCACTCAATTGCTATTAACTAAACCCTTGTCATGCTGAATTCCTGCACACATCTTCTGTCCATAATCTCTCTTTCTTTATCATGTGTCAACAAATAAGTGTGACTCCATATTGTTTCTGTATCTGTACCAATCTCTGCATTATGAAAATATCTGGATTCCATAACACTAATGCAAATTTTGCATAGGTAAATACAAATATTTTCTATGTAATGAGGTGAAGGATAAATAGCATCATATCTATTCATTTTATGGATTTGACTTTTCTGGGACAGTCTGCAGTGTCCTTCCTCACCAAGAGGCTTGTTTAAGTAATCTATGGACAGACACATGTTTCTGCCCCTAAATCTCATGATTAAAATCTAATTATATTCTTTGTTTATAATACTTTCTTATTGTGTAAGGTAAAGTACACACACACACACACATAATTATCTTGCTTTAAAAGAAGAAAAAAAATGCATTCTCAGTATTGTACGAGAACAAATATATTTCACACCAGCTTCATAAGAGGACATGGAAGGAGGGACATCATGGCTGAAGTAAAACAGATCTTCAATTAATGCAGAATACCAGAAAGATATTTACTGGGTTTTATCAACTACATGAAGGCAATTTATGATGTGGATCAAAACAAATTATGGATAACATTACGAAGAGTGGGAATTTCAGAGCAGTTAATTGTGCCCATTTGAAACCTATATACATTGACAAGAAGCAGTGATTTGAACAGATCAAAGGGGTGCTACATAATTTAAAATTGGAAAGGATGTGTGTGAGAGTTGTATCCATTTACCTGACTTATTGTGTGCTGAGCAAGTGATTTTATATGCTTGACCATGTGAAGAAGAACATAATGTCAGAATTTGAGGAAGTCTCAAAAGAAACAACCTTCAATATACAGAGGACACAACCTTATTGCTAAAAGTCAGGATGACTTGAATCACTTGCTAATGAAGGTCAAAGACTACAGACCATTACCTTATGTGCTGGAAGTAAAAACGACTCAAAGCACTTGCTGCTGAAGAACAAAGACTACAGTCTTCAGTATAAATTACACTGGAACATGATTAGGCACAAAAATCTGAATTTTATATGCAAAAATCTATACACCTGGACCAACATCATAATAAACGGTGAAGAGATTAAATTTGTCACAGATTTCATTCAACTTTGATCAAAAATCAACGTCCATGGAAGAAACAGTCAAGAAATGAAACAACATATTGCATTGGGAAAAATCTGCTGAAAAAGATATGTTTAAAATTTTAAAAAGCAAATATTTTTTCAGTTTGATGACCAAGATGTACATGAACTGAGGCATGGTATTTTCAATCATTTCATGTGTATATGAAAGTTGGGAATTGAAAAAGTAAGATTGAAGGAGAGTTGACATTTGTTAGAGTTGGTGATATTTGTTGACAGATGTTGGTGTTGTAGGATAATGAATATATGATGGATTAGAAGAATGAACAAATCTGTCTTTGAGGAAAGACAGCCAGAATCCTCCCTAGAAGTTAGTTTGGTGACATTTCATCTTGCCCACATTGAACACATCGTCAGGAAAAACTAAACACTAGAGAAAGACATCACGTTTGGAAAGTAGAGGATCATTATGAAAAAAAGAAACCATGCACAATATGGAATGACCAGGCAGTGGTCATTATGGCTTCAAATATACCACAAATTGTGAAGCTGGTCTAGGACTGGTAATGTTTCGCTCTATTGTATGTAAAATGGGCAGGCGGCAGAGCCAACCTGATGACACCTAACAGCAGCATAATGTGTTGGATGTTCTATATTCAAGACACCCTAATTTACAATTATATTGCACCCAGGCCATACCACAACATATCCTTTTCACAGAGCTACACAACATATCCATTTCACAGAGAAGGAAAATGAGATTTGAGCTATACAGTAAAATATTGTTGCTATGCAATTTAATTGCACTTCTATGTAACATTGATCACCAGACTTCAAAGCGGTCAATTATTCTGACATGGAATTTTACAACTGCTGTATTTTTTTCAAAAGGAATAAAAAATGAAGGAAGTCTGAATGTTGGATATGATGTTTGTAAGTGGAAGATAATGAGTGGAAGTGGAAGAATCCCTCTTCAGGTCTTCAATGTTCACAGTAATGATGAAGATACAGGAAATCAAAATAACTTAAAAACAGGCTTAATTGAGCATGACTGCCCTTAGGTCCGGGCAAGTGAGGCCCTTCTCCTAGACCTTATGGCTCATGTGGTCCCTTCCAGTGCCTGGGACCAGCCAAGTTTGGACCTATGTCAGTCAGGGCAGGGTACTGCAGACCTGTCCTGCATTGGTTCCAGTCAAAAAA
>NW_006922071.1:2233314-2234703 GCF_000298275.1 Orycteropus afer afer | reverse complement strand
GTAATAACATCAACCTTAGAAATCTCTGAGCTATTTTCTCCCTCATCGTCCAGCTGCTTGATTATTGTGACAAGAGAGCTCATATTTGTGTAGATCAAATTTAGGTTTTTCCTAGGGAAGTGCAAATGGAGAAGCAAAAAGCAAGGGAGTAGATGATATAAACAAGAGAGTAGTTAACTGATGAACTGTAGTACTATTCCTAATCAGGCAAAATAATGAACTAGATGAGAAAAATTATCCATTGCAAAATGTGGCAGCTGACATGGGTACGTTATTTTGACTTGGCTTTCCAGTTCATTTATTTTTGCAATGTTTCATCAGGTTACAATCACTACACACATGGTTTTGGGCAAATCATGGAGCATGGCTCCCTGCCTGGTTCTCTGGTACTTTGTTTTGAAGTCATCTCCAGAACCCAGTGCAAGTCTGCATTTCTGTACTTCTGACCTCATTCTTCTCTTCATGCTAAAATCCACTCCCAGTTTTCCTCTCCCTAAAAATCTTTCTCTTTTAAGTACTACAGATATTTCTCCACCTGTGAAAAATTGAACCTCCCTTTGTTGTATCATAGTTAATTTCTTCATCCTTGGTACCTTGACAACAACGACTGACGTGAAGTTAATTTCCGCCCATGGCAACCACTTGTACTCCATAGGATTGTCAAGGTCGTGGTCTTCCAGGAACAGAGAACCAGGCTTTTCTTTTGAGATAGCCCTTGGTGGGTTCTAGCTGTCAACTTTCTGGTCATTAACTGAGAATTTAGCACTTGCATCATCCAAAGACTGCTTGAATCTTCATAGAATCTCCATTAAAGATTTGTAATATTTTATTTTAAGCATTTGCGTGTGCATCAGTTGTACCTTACATTGTGTGGCTTCCCTGAGAGCAGAGAGTATGTCAGACTCATTTTCCTAATTCTTGTCTGTACTGTGTGCAATATTTTGCTGAATGAATAAATGAATGAATGAATGAATGATGACAATAATCTGTGAAGAACAAACACCAATGAATCTCATCCCTCTCTGTTTTGTACTCTTTTTATTGAACAAGTTGGTAGCTCTGGAAGGATGCTTGTGTGCCTTCCAGTTAAATAACTACTCATATATGTTTTGGAATATATGCTCTTTTAATGTTCACATTCTTTTCTAGAAATATATATGAATAAAACAATAAAATACAAGAAATGCATGGACCTGAGCGATTTGAATAAATACATTCACATTGACAATACAAAATTAAGGTTTTGAGAACCACAAGTAATTGAAATAGAAACAATAGATCTATTAGTTCTTAAAATACAATATGAGAATGCTTATCCTGCATTTGTTGCTACTGCTGCTGCTACTGCTGCTGCTAGGGCTCTCGATTCAGCTCTGAGCCACAGCAACC
>NW_006922071.1:2201218-2230405 GCF_000298275.1 Orycteropus afer afer | reverse complement strand
AAGTTTCATTCAGCAGCTTGCCATGCCCTGCCAATCTTAGGACTTTTTCTGGATTTGAATTAGTGGCCTGTTGTATTGTTTGATAATCTTGGGACTGGGCTTTTTACTTGTTGACCTTGGATTTGTCAGCCTCAGCAGCCAGCAGCTGCCTGAGTGAAGAAAAGCATCCAGCTTCCGTGGGCTGGGAGCAAGAGGAAGAGCTGAAGCCCAAGGTCAAGGGACTTTCACCCAGCCCCTAGAGCTTCACATTTTGAACTCATATTTAAAGCCTCCAAATCTGTAAGGGAATAAACTCCTGTTTGTTAAAGCCATTCCACCTGTGGTATCTTCTATTAGATTAGCACTAGGTAACCAAAACAGAATGAAATAGAGATAAAGTATTTTTAAAGTAGAGATGGTGAAATTCCTGAACACTACTTATTGTACAGTCTATCATTCCTGTGGTAGTTAAGGTTGTGTGTCAGCTTCTCTGGGCCTGGTTTAGAGTGTCTGGGCAGCTGGATGCAGTTATTCCCCATGAAAAAACTAGTAATCAACTTCATGGTGGAATCTACTGTGAGCAGCTGAATAGCTGATTTAGGGATGTGCTCTGCTTCTTGTATATAAGGAGAAGCCTTGGGAATGCTCTCTAGTTTTTTGGCACACTTTATCCCTGTATGTAGCTGAGTCTTTTTGCAGTAGCCTGAAGTGCTCTGCCTAACTTGGGACTTTCAATGGACTTGAATTAATGGCCTGCTGTGTGGTTTGATGACATTGGGAATGTGCCTTTTTTACTCATTGACCTTGGGTTTGTCAGCCTCAGCAGTCAGCAGCTGCCTGAGTGAAGAAAGCCTCCAACTTCAGTGGGGTGGGAGCCAGACGCAGAGCTGAAGCCAAGGTCAAGGTAATTTCATCCAGCTCCTAGAGTCCAGAACTTTGAACTTGGACTTCTAGGCTCCAAAACTATAAGAGAATAAACTCCTGTTTATTAAAGCCATCCTGTTTGTGGTATATAGTCCTGGCAGAGCGGCACTTGTTGTTGTTGTTGTTGTTATGTGCCGTCGATTCGGACCCGACTCCTAGCGACCCCTCCTTGGGTTTCTGAGGCAGTATCACTATGGAAGTAGATTGCCTCATCTTCCTTCTGAGGACTGGCTGGTGGATTTGAACCTCCAGCCTTCTGGTTAGCAGTCAAGTGCCTTAGGCCCTATGCTACCAGAGCTCCTAGATCAGCACTAGAGGTAAACAAAACAATTCCCTACTAATATTTCACACCATCTCAGCTGTATATAAAGATTTCACATGTGTAAGTGTGTATGTGTTGTCTTGGAAAGCTCTGTCTTCAAGAACATGGAATAATTTTTCTTTCTCATATTCCTAGTTCCTACAAAAAATAACAAACTCATTGCTATCAAGTTGATTCAACCCATAGCAACCCATCCTTGGGTTTCTGAGACTGTATCTTTACAAAACTAGATTGCCCAATCTTCCGTCTAAGGAGTGGCTGGTGGGTATGGACCACCAAACTTCTGGTTCTTACAATCAAATAGACAGATCCTCCTTCCTTTCACTTCTTTATTAATGTCTTCACTATTTTCAACCTTCTGTCTTTCCCTATCATTAGGGATAGTTTTCATAAGTTTCCTGGAATGAATTGTACTCCTTTTGCATAGAATTCTTTGAATTAATAGATTCTTAAAACACTGACATTCTATTCAATGAACAGAAATTCTCTCTCCATTCACTTAGTTCTTATTTGTGATTTGTCAATCAAATTATACATTTGCTTCCATAAATTTCTAATTCCATTAATTAATTAGAAATTAATTTCTAGATTCCATTAGTGACTTTTAAAAGGATAAATGGTATTAAAATTGCGCTTTTTAACTCTCTCACAAATCTATTGAAATGCAATTGTCTAAATGTTAATCATATGCTCAGAAAACTTGCAAAAATACTGAATTAATTGTAAAATTTTGTTAAATAGTGATATGGATATTCAAAGTTAAATACAATCACATCTCCAACAATGACAGTTGAAGTAATTCCTTTAAGATCTAGGAGCTCTGGTAGCATAGTGCCAAAGGCACCTGGATGCTAACCAGAAGGCTATCGGTTCAAAACCTCCAGCCACTCCTCAGAAGGAAGGTTGGGCAATCTACTTCCGTAGTGATACCACCTTGGAAAACCAAGAAGGGGTCACTATGAGTTGGGTCCAAATCATAACAACAACATTTGTTTTTACGTTATTGAACTATATAGGATATCAAGTACATTTTGTAATTTTAGACTAGAACTGATATATTTTTAGAACTTGTCTTAGTTTCCTTCGAGAAACCAAACTCACTGCCATCCACTTGATATGACTCACAGTGACTCCCTTTGGATGTCCGAGATGGGAAATCTTTACAGAAGTAGATAGCCCAGTCTTCCTTCTGCAGAGTGGCTGGTGGGTTTGAACCACCAGCCTTCTGGTTAGCAGTCAAATGTCTTAGGCACTACACCACCAGAGTTCCTTAAGGCTGCCCAAATACCACAATGTGAGTAGCTTTACCAAATACATATTTATTTTGCACAGTTATGGAGGCTGGAAATCCAGATTCAGGGTATCAGCAGGGATCCCTTACCTGTAGGAGAGACATTTCCTAGTCTGTTGCAGCTTTGGTAGCCCTGGGAATTCACTGGTGATCCCTGGCTTGCAGACAGATGGACATGTGCTGTCTTTCGCTCTTGTGTGACTCTTTCCCTGTTTGTCCTTCTCCTGTATAAAATGCCATTAAGAAGTGATTTGGGTGAGGAAATAGCCAACTCCACTTTTACTTAACTGATAACAATTGCAAAGAAAAATCCTATTGTTCCAAACAAGGTACCAGTCATCACTGCAGACATTAGGACTTTGACATCTCTTTTCTGGGAACACACTTCAATCTGTAAGAGAACTTTAACTACAGAAAAGATTTTATGGTGAGTTGTGTAAGCTTTTCTTCAAGAAAGATTTACTTAGTCATATGGATGGCATTTTGTACCCCAATCCACTTCAAAGTCAATATTTAGATGAAGATTTTGAATGAAAGAAATAATATTAATGCCCTTAAGTCAGAGAGGAGTGTGCTGCAGATCACAAATCCTTGGGGAAGACAATCTTCTTTTTTTTTTTTTCCCCCCCCAAAAAAAATTAGAAGCAACAGTAAAGTTTCCTTGTGTTCTAAGTTAACAATGCCATTTTCTTGACAACATGCTCTTCCTGGGGGCATTATTTCAATTGTTTTCTCCAATCCAAGTCCAGCGCTGAGCCAATTCAAAGCTTCATCCACAGAAGCTGCCAGCTTCTTAGGTCCTCAGACCCTGAGTTGTGTTCAGTACTCACTTATTTTTCTGTACTTTTGAGTCAGCTTTCCCCCTCTTTAAAACATCTTTTTTCCTTCCTTTATGAATCATTCATTCAGGTAGAAATGTGTTTCTGTGTGCATATTACTTTTTTAACTAACATTCACATATTTGTAATAACATCTCTAGGTCCCTATTTTATGAAAACACTTTAACCTTATTTTAAGTCTTTATGATGCTATCAGTTGCCTTAATTCCAATAGACACATTTTTTATCTTTTTTGGTTTTAACAACTTATCCTTTATATATCTTTTCATTTTTTCAATAGTTTATGTTTTGAGCACAAAGACACATATCATTTTAAAATTCATCTTCCTTCCTCTCTTTAGCTCTTTGTTTTTCAATACATTTTGTTTATTAAGTACTCATTAACATCTTTATATCACAGATTCTTTGCAAGAATTTCCATAGTACTTTGAATAAAGAAATATCAAATCAAGAGTCCTACTTATGAAAAAGTCAATATCTCTGGCATCTCTCTGTATATATGTTGATGGTATTTGAATGTACTAGGATCTGAAATTAGAACAAGGGTTTCTAAGATATAGGCTGGCGGTTCAAACCCACCAGCCACTCCTCGGAAGGAAGATGGGGAAATCTACTTCCATAGTGATACTGCCTTGGAAAGCCAAGGAGGGGTTGCTATGAGTCAGGTCCGACTCGATGGTACATAGCAACAACAACAACATTTATTATTCGGTGAAATTGAGGAGTAACTAAGGTCTTGGAGAGTGGTTTCAGGGGAAACCTGTCAGTGCATTATCTTCTTTGCACCAGTAACCAGATATACACATCTGGCTTCCCTGTAATACTTGGCTGTATCAGGAGAGAACTTTGCCAACTGCATATGTCTCCTTGGCTCTGGTAGTGGTTGCCAGTGGACCTAACAGTACAAGTTCTTGAAACATAGCCCTTAAAGGAATTCTGAGTGCAGCATTCAACAGATGAATTTTATTCCCTTAATCATTCAGTTCAAGAGTATCAGTGTAATTTTACCAGGAATGTCCTATGTATAAGGAGCTCCAGTGGCCATAGTTGATGAGGCATTTGGCTGCTAACCAGAAGGTCAGTGGTTTAAACCCACCAGCTGCTCTGTGCAATGAAGATGGGACAATCTATTTCCATAAACATTTACAGCTTCAGAAATGCAATGAGGGTCGCTATGAGTTGGCAGTGAGTTTGGTTTTTTTTTTTTTTTTTTTTTGATCCCACCTATTTTCTTCTACAGCTTTAATTTTTAGTAAGAAAATTAGTATGAATATCTTGATATCAATTTTTGGAATTAGCAACAACTCCTTTATATGTGCCAGAAAATTGGCTCTGACACCTTTCCTTAATTCCCAGTGTTAATACAGATTTTACTCCCACCCCCCATTCTTTTCATTATGTTAAGGGCATTGGAAATGAGGTGTATGTCTATATCCATGTGGCAATTTTGGCAGAGAGTTCTCCGACCCCACTTTACATAACTACTCTTCTGCGGCTCATCGGCCCTGGGCTTTCTCACCTCAGCTGAGAAGGCCTCCTCCACCTGAGCTGTACCCTTGCTGCTTGTACTTATGCTGAACTAGTGCCCTGGGTCTTGATGAAGCAGTTACTACTGATTTTGACACTTTCCTCTGCTTACATTGTCCTAGTGTCATTCATTTTTGTTACTGTCCTCCTTTATCAATACCCCATATAAAAGTAGGTTAGCTAATTAGGAGGGAATTTACCTTTATGCTAGAAACTAGTTGATAAAAACAGGTCAAAGGGTATCTAATCTTTAATAATCCTTTTTACTAACACTACCACAAGAAACTACAACAGTTCTACATAAATGGAAGAATAGGCTTTGTTCATGGATAGGAGACAGAATATTGTGAAAATGTCAATATTACCCATAGCAATCTACACATTCAATTCAACCCTGATCCAGAGTCCATCAACATTTTTTTACATATACGGAAAAAATAATGGCAAATTTTATATGGAAAGGAAAAAGATCTTGGCTAAGCAAAGCACTGCTGAAGAAGAAAAACAAAACTCCCTGATCTTAAAACTTACTATACAGCCACAATGGGAGCTCTGGTAGCATAATGGCTAAGGCACTTGACTGTTAACCAGAAGGCTGGTGGTTCAAACCCACCAGCCACTCCTCGGAAGGAAGATGGGGCAATCTACTTCCGTAGTGATACTGCCTGGGAAACCCAAGGAGGGTTCGCTATGAGTCGGGTCTGACTCGACAGCACATAACAACAACAACAACATACAGCCACAATAGTTAAACACTCTGGTATCAGGACAATGATAGACAAACAGACCAATGGAAAAGTCTCCATAACCCAGCAATCAACCCATCCATCTATGGACAACTGATCTTTGACAAAGAACCCTAACCCATAAAGTGAAGAGATAGCCTCTTTAACAAATGGTGCTGACAAAATTGGGTATCCACTTGCAGAAAAATGAAACATGATGCACACCTCACCCCATACACCCAAACAAACTCAAGTTGGATCAAAGACTTAGATGTAAAACCCAAAACTATAAAGTTCATCAAAGATAAATAGAGGCAAATCTAGGGGCCCAAATCTATGGCATAATTAGACTATCAAAATCATAAACCAAAATATACAAACAGTGGAAAAGGACCTAGATGACTGGGAGCTTTTAAAAATTAAATTCTTATGCACATCAAAAGATTTCTCCAAAAGGGTAAAAAGAGAACCTACAGATTGGGAAAGAAATACTTGGCTATGACATATCTGACCATGGGAGTTCTGGTGGTATAATGCCTAAGGCATTTGAATGCTAACCAGGAGGCTGGTGGTTAATACCCACCAGCCACTCCTCAGAAGGAAGGTTGGACAATCTACTTCTGTAGTGATACAGCCTTGGAAACCCAAGGAGGAGTCACTGTAAGTGTTATCTGATTCAACAGCAGTGAGGTTTTTGTTGTTGTTTTGTTTTTATATATCTGACAATGGACTTATTTCCAAAATTTATAGAAAACTTCAACACATCAACAGCAAAAAGACATACAACTCAATCCAAAAATGAGCAAGGGACATGAACAGACATTTCACTAAAGAAGATATACTGAAAGACAACAAACACATGAGGAAATGCTCAGAATCATTAACCATTGTTGTTGTTGTTGTTGTTATGTGCCGTCAAGTCGGCCCTCATTAACCATTGGAGATATATAAATCAAAACAACAATGATATCATATGATCCCAGCAATAATAACAAAGTTCAACTAGACAGAAAATAACAAATTGTGGCAAGTTTGTGGAGAGATTGGAACTCTCATACACTGCAGGTAGAACTGCAAAATGGTACAGTCATTTTAGAAAAAGGTATGATATTTCCTTAAATTGAAAATAGAAATAAAATTTAACCCTTCCCTTCCTTCCTCTCCCCGGTAACCAACAAAGAAAATTTCCTCTCGTGTATAAAACTTTCCTTGACTTTTTACCATAGTAGACTAATATCAAATTTGTCCTTTTGTGATTAACTTATTTCACTCAGCACGAGCTCTAAGTTGACCCACATTAACTGTGAATATTCTTAATGTAATCTACACTCTACACACTTCTGCATGAATTGCAAATATCTTATCACAGACTATGACATAGATTTTCTTTTATTTATAAAGTTTAGTTTTGAATACAAGTTTTCAGTTTTGATGCAAATTTGTCAATATTTTAATTTGTGTTTTTAATGACATTTAAATAAATATACTTTGTTATTATTTTATGACAGTATTCTATATTTTCTTTTCAATGTTTAACATATGGAAGTTTTTTCTGTGCATGAGACAATGCAAGGCAATTAGATTTGTTTTGTGCACCTCCCTAGCAAATTGTCCCAGTACTGTTTATTTAATTATGTCTTTTTGTCATTGATTTTTAATGAGATTTTAGCCCAAAATCAAGTTTCCTTATAAGTGTGGATTTGTTTCTCAACTCTCTTTTCTATTGCATGTAAGTTCTATTTGTACTAATAACATAACTATTTATTTCTATATTCTTAAATCATAATTTGTGATACATGAGAAAGTAGTTTTTTTTTTTTTTTTCTTTTCAGTTTATATTTCCAAACTGTTCTGTGTACTTCTTGGGTATTTGCTCTTACAAAGGAATATTAGGATTAGATAGATATTTTCTAAAAAAAGCCCCTTCAAGTCCAACTTTTATAGTTTTTGTTTTGTTTTCAGTTGAATTTGCTTATTATTCCCCCCCACGAATGGCATGTTCTTACCTCATAGCTTCTGTTTCTTCTTTTAACTCTGAAGACTCTGAAGACTTAATACAGCACAAAGGTCTTTCAGAGTATTACATTATTTCTAGTTCCTAAGATATAAATTGTCTCTTTTATTAGGAGTTCTGGTGGTGTGGTGGAAAGGGCCTTGACTGTTAACCAGAATGTCTGTGGTTCCAACCCACCAGCTGCTCCATGGAAGGAAGACTGGGCAATCTACTTCCATAAAGGTTTACAGCCTTGGAAACCCAAAGGGTTGGAAATGACTTGATGACATTATTTCTGCTGAAATTCATTCCAGTTTTTTTGCTTCTTCTTTTCTTTATCCCTATTATGACAATCCCATTTTGGGAGTATGAAAAAAATCTCTTGAAGATGTGACTGTCTTTGCTAGATTGAGGCTGTACTGGTTTCACCACTGCCTTACTAAGCATTAAGTTATTATTTCGGATTTTAGTTCCTATACCACACGTGTGTGTGACTCTGAACCTCATACACACATGGAGTGCTAGTTCACCATTCGGCTTTCTCAAGGAAGATCTCCATCACTGACTAAGACAGACTGAAAAAAAAAAAAAAATGCACAGCCATCCAGTGGGATTCAACTCATAGCGACCCCTCTTTGGGTTTCTGAAGCAGTGTCACTATGGAAGTAGATGCCCAACCTTCTTCTGAGGATTGACTGGTGGGTTTGAACCATCAACCTTCTGGTTAGCACTCAAATGCCTTAGACATTAGAACAGAAAAAGTCCCTTAGAGAGAAAGTAAGAAAATCAGGTTGATTTATCAATATTGATAGTCCATGCATTATAACATATTAAAATGTGTGACAAATAATCCATACTCACGTAAGATGTTAGAAAAAATGAGGTGTAAAGGAACTATCAAAGCAACCAAGTTTTTATGCAAATAATGCATTTGCAGTATAGTTTTTCTTCTACAAACCACACAATCCCTCACATGTTAGTTTCCTGTGTTTGTTAAGGTTTGTTATATGGGTGTGCATGTTGTTTATATGGATGTGTTATTTGCATAAGGTATTCTAAAGTATAAATATTGATGTAAAATAAATGAATCTGATCTATATTTATATATATACATTTTTCATACATGTATATGTGTGTGAAAATACTCAGCATTAATATTTTCTGTATGCTTGCCTTTCCAGTTCTGTTACCTACCTGATTGACTCTATTTGAGAACGTAGTCAAGTTGGAACTCAACATCAGTTTGGAGTTGTGAAGGATGCTAGTCTTTTTAAAGGTAGGAAACATTTAATAATGTAACAATAACTATTTTTGCCTTATTAATAAAGACTTTGAAAGTAATATTTTATTAATATGTTCGTTTAATATCTCGTTATATTTCTGAACATTCAAATATCCATGCTTTGAGACCGTGGTTGACAAACACATGACAAAATAGTGAAACGTGAACAAGTCACCATTTATTTTAGCAACAGTTCTATGTATGTATTTTTTGCTCAATTATTGTGCTTTTCTAACACTGTTTCAATTTACATGTAGATTTCAAAAGACCTAGTGGCTATGTGTCTGCTAAAGAACTGAAAATGATTTTCTCGTTTTATATTCTACTGTTGATGACACTTTGCCTACTCCCTCATAATTAGTGGATATTACTCCTATTAAGTTGGATCCGTCTCATTTCAAAGGCAAATCTCAGGCAAAGCCTCACACAGGAAATAGAGACAATGTCATAAATGTCCTTGCTTTTATTGATATTAATACGACACAGTCTAGTCTAATAGTTCCTTGTGCAAGCATCTGTAGGCTGATTTCCTTTTCTGATGACGGGTAGCTAAACCTTGAAATTTCACCACATAGAGTTAACTGTCCTGGGGACAAGCAATTAAAATACTGCAGGATATGCCCCTTTTGGTAACAGCAGAGTCTATTCTTAGAGTCAAAACTAGCTTCACATTCTCAGTCACCCATTAGTGATCAATTAAGATTAACCATTGATATTGTAACTCAATTAAAAGGTTAAAGAAATCATGCAAACATGGAATTAAACTAACGTGGCCTTGGATAGTGCTTGGATATGTGTTCAAACTCTCTGTGGGTGTTCCTATTTAATAAGTAGGAAATGTAAATAAGTCTTTCGTTTTTGTTATTAGTTTTCTTTCATGAGAGTTCCGTATTCCTAAAATGTTAGGCTTTAACCAAGTTTTATAACATTACCAATTAATTTCAAGTGGTAGCTTTGAGAAAAGCCAGAGTAATTTGTGCTAGAATAGTTCAAGAAGTAAATTGAAATGAGATTAACCATTTCATAGCTCAAATACAACTGATTCCTCATTTCTGCAGTCATCTATTTTGCACTTCGATTGGCTATGATAAATATCTTACTTTTACTTTGTAATTTTTTTTTTTTTTTTGCATTCTTACATTTAAAAATTGAAAAGGTTTTTAAATACCAGATATTGAATGCTTTTGAGGGAAGTATTCAATCCTAATCTTACACAGGTATCCTCCCGTTTTGAAAATGAAAGTTCTGCCACTTTGTTTTTACGAAAGACCTACACCACTACTTTTTTCCTCAAAGAGAAAGAAATCCAGAGAGGATTTTTGCTTTTAGGAAAAGGTGATAAAGAAAATCAGTTTAGCATTTATTTTGCAGCAAGTTGTGAGAAAGACAGTTTGCACCTGAGCAGTAAGAAGGGTGTCCCCAAGCTCCTTCCACCAGAACTACTCCCCTTCTCAGCATCAAGCCACTATGGGTTTTGGTTGTGGCTGTGAACAGGATATGGAAGTGTTAATTAGGTTTCATGTATTTTTGATATGATTTGGTAAGTTATGTTTTGGTTCGGGAAACATACAAATATTTTCCCGTAAAAATTAATGGCAATTTTTTCTTTGTTTCTCGCTATTTTGGTTTACTAAAGATGTCATGGGAGCTCTCTACTTTTGTGCATTGAGCGAAACCTGACTCTCATTGGTAGGGTAAGAGAGTTCAATGTTAAAATTTATTTTTTGGATAGGACACTTGTCCATTTTAAAAGTAAACAGATGAACATTACATCAACTTCAGCATTATCTGTAATGCAAGTAGTAAAACATAATGCCTATTCATTTCTTAATTAATGACATTGTGTCATTTTATTTAAAGGTATTTAAAGCATTAATTACTTAAAGATCCAAATGAAAGAACGTCCTCTCAAAAGATTCTTTGGTTCTCTTTGTGCCATAAACAGAGATAAAACGAAATTTCTAGGAGCTGGATAATATTTTATGTAAGAATGACTTAATGATAAATTTAAGGAGATTATGCTTGATCAGGAGTGAATTCATATCAATGCAAAAGATTTTTAAAAGAGTGGGTTAATATTGTTTTATTTTAATGTAAGGATTTTCATAAACTTCCAATAGGAAAATAGATTTGAATGTAATCTCAGTGGAATGATAGAATAAAATACCAAGAAAAGACCAAGAACAGGGAAGGTGAAGATGTCAGTCTAAACAAAGCTGGGATTATAATGTTTGCTTTCATTCATTTGCTTTTGAATGAAATAATGCTCTGGGGCCTGTAACATTGTCCTCACCTCAGTTCTTAAATTCTTTGATGAACAACTAAAGGAAAAAGAATCTATTTCTCCTTTACAATTTTACAAAACTTACTGCTTGTTCATCTCACTTGTCAAATATATCCATGATTGCCTAAGTAATTAGATTGATTTAGTATACATCAAGCAAAATTATAAAAAGACATAAATAACTCTTTTTATATGGTCAGACAGCACACTTTGATCATTCATTGAAAATGTTTCATGTTACAATATGAAAAACACTATGGTCACCAAAAAGGAGTTGGTATTTCTTCTGTACGGTATGGTTAGGGAAGAATAGGGAAAGCTTCACAGAATATGCAATATTTGAGTTGGGTCTTAGAGAAAAGTATATAAAAATATACAAAAATAAGGAATAGATATAAAAATAAAAAACATGAATATATGGGCTGTATGTATATGTTTTCATGTTTGGTGAATTGGTGGATTTTAAACTCTTTGGAGAGCTAGATAACCAATATATATGGACTGTGAAGTAGATGACAAAAAAATCAAGAAGAGTAGGCCCAGAAAATGAGGACTTTTGCATGAAATTCCAAAATATCTACACTTTGGACCTTATTTATTTATTTGTAATTGTAATGTGATGGGAGCTGTGGTAGCGTGGTAGCTAAAGCACTTGACTGCTACCTAGAAGACTGGTGGTTCAAACCCACCAGCTGCTCCTCAGAAGGAAGATGGGGTAATCTACTTATGTAGTGATACCACCGCAGAAACCCGAGGAGGGGTCACTGTGAGTTGGTCTGACTCAATGGCACATAACAAAAACAGCAACAGAATATTAACTTGAACAAGTGTGTATGTGTGTGTGCATTTGCATGTAGGGGAAAAAAAAAAAAAAACCTACTGTCATTGAGTAGATTTTGATTCACAGCAACCCCCTTTGAGTTCCCAAGGTGGTAAATCTTTATGGAAATAGATTGCCCTGTCTTCCTTCCCTGGATTGGCTGGTGGGTTTGAATCGCCAAGCTTCAGGTTAGTAGTCAAATGCCGTAGGCACTACACTATCAGGGCTCCTTATGCCCATGTATGGGTACTTGCATATTTTTATGCATTTGAGAAGATGATTACCAGGAATGTTTTTTGGGGTTATATTTTTGTGTATGTCTATCTAATATTTTAGAATCACCAGCTTAATCTTAATTCCTTTTAAAACAAACAAACAAAAAAAGCTCACTGGTGGTGAGTCGTTCTCAATCACAGTGACTCTAGTAGAACTGCCCTGAAAAAACAAAAACCAAAAACCCAACTCACGGCTGTGGCATCGGATCTTACTCATAGTGACCCCTCCCTGTGTTTCCAAGGTGGTATCACTATGGAAATAGATAGCCCAATGTACCTTCTGAGGAGTGGCTGGTTGGTTTGAAATTCCAGCTTTCTGGTTAGCATTCAAATGCCTTAGGCACTATGCCACCAGAACCTGAAAAATATTACAGAGGCAGATTGTCACATTTTTGTTCTGCACAGCAGCTGGGGGGTTTGAACCTTTTGGTTAGCAGCTGAATACTTTAAGCTATGCACCACCAGCTTCTTCTATTTTCTTCCACCTACTGTAATCTCTCAGATCATGGCTTGTATATAATCAGCATTCAAAAGACACTTGTTTATTTAGATATATATATATATATATATATATATATATATAAATTGTTTAAGGTTTTAATTAAAAAAAATCAGGATTCCTCAAATACTTCATTTTACAAAGATGAGGGAACAAAGTGTTATGGCAAAAGGTCTTGGCACTCAGGGACACCACCTGTCAGCAGTGATGAGGTGAAACAGGAACTGATGGAAAAGCAAGGAACCAACAGTTCTGATAAGCCAGGGGTGGATTTGAGCGTTTATGGTGTTAGTGCTCACAGGATCCTGCTGAGTTCACAATAAGGTTCACAAAATGAACTGCAGAGCCATCTGTCTTTGAAAAACTGTACTTTGTATAACATTACTAGAAATGATTTTGTAAATGTTTTTAGTGTATGTATTCTCTGATGGGTTATTATTTGGGTTGCAGTTAGCACATTTGAAGAAAATAAATGGAGAGATAGTTCTAATTTGGGGTAACTGTCAAAGGTTAATAATTTGAGAAATGTCAGTTAGGATTTCACAGTGGACTTGTCATTAGGAATTAGGATTCATCACCTATTCAGAGTAACAAACACAAAGAAAGGGAATAACAGAGGCAGCTGACTATTTCAACTTAGACTTTTTGTTCTGAAGATAGAGTTGTTTCAATGGCTTGTAATTGCTGTAAACCTCCAGGATTATTACAGCATGTTGGCTACATCTGGTATCAGTATGAAAAAAAAGAAAAAAAATCTAGACGAGAGACCCTGATCACCCATGCATTTTCTCTTATTATCATTTTCTATTTTTTTGCTCAGTATTTGGTTTTAATTGCCGTAGACCAGAAGTTGCTTTAAATTGTGCACAGCCAGATACACAAAGGCCATTTACATGGTTTTTATTTTTTTTTCTCCATGACATATATTTTATTAATTTTAAAGGTCACTTTCTTTCTGTTGGCTTGAAGATGATATTCTTTAAATAAAGAAAAGAAGACCTTTTTCCCCACTATCTTTAAAGTAATCCTGCTTATTTCATGCCGCTTTGATGATACATGACAGGCCTCTGTGCCATTGCTCAGGCTAGCTTAAAATATCCTCTGTACCCAAACAAGTAAATATGTACGTGTTCTTTGTTCTAATCAAAGAAATATTGCAGGAGAGATGGAGAGGATACTCGGTTATGGTCTGTGGGACAACAATCCATAATTTACTTTGCAGATGTCTGTGTAATTTAACAGCAGGCAGCAACAACCACATCGTTGTAGCTGCTTTGGGGAAAGGATACCAAGAGGATCATAAATCATGGTGAGGATTAAACGCAATGAGCATTCATCTTCTTAACCTCAGAAGGCGATATTGGAAAGCTAAGGATTAGAACATATAGAGCCGGAATCCTTGTGCAGGGATAAAGACTGTCAGAGTTTTAGCACTGACCTGCCAATTAGCACTGACTTGCTATTTGCAAGTAAGCGGGGCATAATTTTAAAGTTGATTAAAAAGAGACCCCTGCCACATTAAAATAAATTGACTAAGTAATAAGCCATATTTCTAGGGTAGAGTGAAGCAGAGTCAAATCAGATGGCAATGGTATTTCTATTTTTAGATTAAGATGTGTTTCTTTTTAACAGTGTCAGGTTATCTGTGTAATTCACCTTCCAAATATCTGATCCAGAAGACATTCATCTTTAGCTGAACAGTTTCTAAATGGCTGAAATATCATGAGAAAACCCAAACCTCAGAATGGTCGTATGAAAGAAATACAGACAGCTGGGTCTCTCCTCTCACATTTAGTAAATAAATGGCCTGTTACTAATTGTTTATATTTGAAAAATTCTTCTAATCAAAACTCTTTGGAATCAAATGAGTACATCATACACAGTGAGACAAGTTGCCTTTTTTAGTGGAAGTGAAGAATTTTAATCAAATTTAAGGCATTTAAAAATATCCATTTGTTGATTTTCATAATATTCTTTTAAGTCCAATTTATGATATAACTGAATTTGCTCATGTTTTAAGCATCAGATTAGAGCCCAGAATGAGAAAATCACTTATTCAAGGACAATTATGAGCCCCTGAAGGAGGCATAAATAGATTCTCGTGTGTGATTTCCTAGTTTAGTATCAAATATCCCTTGGCAATGATTTATTTTAATGTAGCCAATACTTAATTACCTATTTTTGGTAAGAAGAGCTGTGATGTGTCTAACCCAGAGTGAAAGATTATTTAAAAAAAAAAAAAGAAAAAGCTTTTTGACATTAGAAAGTGTCATGTGTTTATATTTAACATATCCTTTGACTTTTTAGAAAGTCACAACTTCCTTATCTTCGAAATAAGCAGAATAACATACCAAATATTGATGTTTGGGCTACTTCTGCTGAGTATACACTGTCATACATTCCAAGTTGGGGAAAAATAGTCATTATTTGCAGTTGGCTGGCAACAATCTACTACTCTGCTTTACCCTAAATGCGTTATAGTTATCGCTTTCTTTTCCTCTGGAAAGATGATTAAGCATCTTCTGCTTTGCTACAAACTTGTGTAGTGATTTTGGAATAAAGCAATATAATCGTGGAGCAGTGCAACCACTTGCTCTGCTATCAATTTTCTAACCTTACTGCGCTACATTTTTTAAGGAACAATTTTCGAAATGGGGAAGATGAAACTTTGGAACTTGGTTAGACTTCCGTGACATATAAATTAGAACTGGGCACTAAAATAAACATATGGGGAAAACATAGTTTATTTTTGGGGTGAAAATAGACTAAATCACTCCTGACTTAGTCATCACTCCTCTTCCAGAACCTGCCAGTAAACTACCATTCTCAATTAATAAACTACCACTGGCCTAAAAAGGAGCGGATCTTTTAATTACATGTCTGCATATCTGAATTCTCTTTAAAAAATATTTACTGGATTGAGCAGAGCTAACTTGGAGTATATATTAAATGCATTTTATTAGACTTTTTAAATTTTCTTTTATGTTTTAACTGCCTCTGTAAATTAGATAGGATAAAGACACAAAAATAATTCAACATTTCCCTTTATTTTCTCCCTAATAATTTCTCCCTGGTCTAGATAAAGCATCCATATGCTTTGCAGAGGAGCGGGTGAAGTAGGAAGAAGTAAAATAAATTAGACATTTGTATACAATTTAAGTTATGGATCATAAGTTTATGTTGTTGTTGTTGTTGTTGTTATGTGCCATCGAGTGGGACCCGAATCATAGTGACCTCTCCTTGGGTTTCCAAGGCAGTATCACTACAGAAGTAGATTGCCCAACCTTCCTTCTGAGGAATAAGTTTATAGAGAATAATAAATATTTTTACGGAGCATAAGCAGGGAAGCACTATAAGCAGTGCCTCTTTTGGGGAAAGGAGGAGAACTGTTTGCAAATGGAAAAAAAAAAAATACTTATAGTTTCTCTGATAAAATGATATTTGAAGGAAAAGAAAGAAAAAAAATGAAGAAGATGGGATGGCAAGCCACGGGAGTATATACGAAAGAGTATTTTGAAGTAAACCATGAGTTTTCATAGTCTGCAGTGTATGATCTATTTGATGTGTGAAATCAAAACCCAGCAGGAAGACTAGTGTGTCTGAAGCTGGGAGAAAATGAAGGAGGATTGCAGGAGATGGCACAAAACAGGCAGCAGGGCCTGTAGGGCAATGCAAGGACTTTGCTTTCTCTTTTTTTTTTGAATAAGACTGGAAGCCACTGGATGGATCTGAGCAGACCAGTGGCCTGATGCATTTATCTTTTAAGAAGACTTCTTTGGTTGCTCTGTTGATAAAGTGCTATAGGAAACCACGGGTGGGCAGTCCAGTTTAAGGCACTCAAAAAATACTCACTGCCATTGAGTCAGATCCAACTCCTACTGACCCCTCCTCGGGTTTCCGAGGCAGTATCGCTACGGAAGCAGATTGCCCAATCTTCTTTCTAAGGAGTTTAAGGCAAGAACAGCCCAAATGAGAATGATACTAGCTGGGAACTGGGAGAGAGTAGAATAAGTGGTGAGAGACATGAGACAACATGATTTGATGAGGAAGTGTGTGAAAATAAGAGAGGCGTAGGGTGACTTTGTGATTTCTGCGTGGAGCAAACCGGACAATGGTGTTGCGGTTAACTGAGCATGGGTAGTTTGAACTGCCCTTTAGACATTTAAGAAGAAAGAAAGGTGGACTAGGCTGTTGGACATATTCATCTGAAATTCTGATGACTGTTCACACTGGTAAAAACACTTAATAATATTCACCTATATTTCCTTCTTAACAAACATTTTAATATTACTCCCTCTGTGTTAGATGCTTTCTTAAGGTTTTTTTTTTAAAAAATATTATCACTTATTAAGACTATTATTAAAATACGCACCAACTACTAATGCCAAAAATTTAAAAAATGAAGAATTTTACCAACTTCTGCATTCTAAAATTGATCAAACAATCAAGTTGCACTGATAATTATTGGTGATTGAAATGCAAAAGTTGGTAACAAAAAAGCAGGATCAATAGTTGGAATATTTTCAAGTAATTGGTCTTGGTGATAGAAACAGCACCAGAGATTGTATGATCAAATTGTAAGACAAAGAGTGTATTCATAGAAAATATCTTTTTTTTTTTCAACAATGGCACCTATACATGTGGACCTCACCATCTGGAATACAAACAAATCAAATTGACTAAATCTGTGGGAAGGACAGTGGAGAAGCCCAATATTATCAGTCACTAATAGTCTAGAGGTGGACTGCAGAACAGACCATCGCCTTCTTATATGCAAGTTAAAATTGAAGTTGAAGAAAATCAAAACAAGTCCATAAGAACTAAAGTAAAACCTTGAATATATGCCATCTGAATTTACAAAGTATTACAAGAATAGATTTGACCCATTGACAGTACCGAACAAACACCAGACAAGTTATGAGATGACATCAAGGACATCATAGATGAAGAAAGCAACAGATCATTAAAAAGTCAGACATTAAAACAAAGGCCAAAATATAATCAGGAGAGACTCTGAAACTTGCTGTTAAATGGAGAGTACATAAGTGAACTAAAGAAATGATGACATAAAAGAGCTGAACAGAAGATTTCAAAGAGTGGTTAGTGAAGACAAAGTATTATAATGAAATGTACAAAGACCTGGAATGAGAAAACTAAAAGTAAAGAATGTGCATGGCATTATTCAAGCTGAATGAACCAAAGACAAATCTTGAGTTGCAATATTGAAGGATTCTATGGGCATAATGCTTAATTCGGTAGGGAGCATCAAAAGGAAATGGAAGGAAAAGAAAGAGTCACTGTATTGAAAAATATCTGTCATTTTTTAATCATTTCAGGAGGAGACATGATTGTTGTGGTTACCTAGTGCCACTCTGACAAGAATATACCACAAATGGGATGGCCTTAACAAACAGGAGTTTATTCTTACAATTTGGAGACTTTAAGTCCAAGTTCAAAGTGCCAGGCTCTATGGGCTAGGTGAAAGCCCCTTCACCTTGGGCTTCAGCTCTGCCTACAACTCCCAGTCCACTGAAGCTGTAGGCTTTTCTTCACTCAGACAGCTGTTAGCTGCTGCATCTGAGAAGCCCAAGGTTGACAAGTATAAAGGCACAGTCCTGATGTTATCAATCAGCATGGCAGACCATTAATTTAACTTCATTGTAAGTCCCAAGGTTGGCAGAGCATGGCAGGCTGCTGAACAACAACATGGCTACATGCAGGGTCCAAGCATGCCATAAGCTAGAGACCATTCTCAAAGCTTCTCCTTATATACAGGAAGCAGAGCATATCCCAAAGGCAGCTACTCAGCTGCTTGAAGTTGATTACCAGTCTCATCATGGGGAATAACTACCATAAGCTTCCCAGCCACTGAACCAGGCCCAGCCAAGTTGACACACAAACATAACCACCACAGTGATAAAGAACTGATGATACCAAAGGAAGAAGTCTAAGCTGCACCAAAGGCACTGGTCAAAAAACAAGGTTCAAAGAATTGATGGAATACCACCTGAGGAGTTTCAGCAAACAAATGTAATGCTGGAAGTGCTCACTTGTCTGTGTGAAGAAATATGGAAGATAGCTACCTGGACAACCATCTGGAAGATAAACACATTTGTTCCCATTCCAAAGAAAGGTGATCGAACGGAATGTGGGTATCATTGAACTATATCATTAATATCACATACAAATAAGATTTTGCTGAAGATAATTTACAAATGGTTGCTGCAGTACATAGAGAGGGAAGTGACAGAAATTCAAGCTTTATTCAGAAGAGGACATACAATGAAGGATATCATTGCTGATTTCAGATGGACCTTGGCTGAAAATAGATGTATTAGACAGACGTTTACCTGTGATTTATTGAGTTTGAAAAGTCATTCTAATGAGTAGATGACAACAAATTCTGGATAAATATACAAAAATTAGGAATTCCTGAATATTTCATTATTTTTATGCAGAACGAGTACATAGAACAAAAGGCAGATGTTCAAACAGATCAACTTTAAAAACAGGAAACATATGTATCGTTTCACCATTATTATGTGTTGTTGTTGTTATGTGCTGTTGAGTCATCTCCGACTCATAGCAACCTTGTGTACAACAGAGCGAAACACTGCCTGGGCCTGGGCCAGCCTCCTGATCTGTAGCTGAACCATCACTGCAGCCACCATGTCAATCCATCTTTCCTTTTTCATTGACCCTGTACTTTACCAAACAAGGCATCCTTCTCCAGAGAATGGTCCCTCCTAACAACACGACCAAAGTAGGTAAGACCAAGTCTGGTCATTCTTGCTCCCAAGGAGCATTCTGGCTGCAGTTCTTCAAGGATAGATTTGTTATATCATTTAGCAGTCCAGGATACTTTCAGCATTCATTACCAACACAACAACCCAAAAGCATCAACTCTTCTTCGGTCTTTATTCATTGTCCAGCTCTCACATGCATATGAGGTGATTGAAAATACCATGGCTTGGGTTAAGCACATCTTAGTCTTCAAGGAAATATCTTTGTTCGTCGGCACTTGAAAGAGGTCTTTTGCCACAGATTTGCCCAGTGCAATACCTCTTTTGATGTATTGACTGCTGCTTCCATTGGCATTGGTTTTAGAACTAAGTTATGAAGTCTTTGGCAACTTCAATCTTTTCTCCGTTTATTATGATGCTGCTGTTTAGTCCATTGTGAGAATTTTTGTTTTATTTATATTGAGGTGTAATCCATACTGGAGACTGTAGTCTTTAATATTCATAAATAAGTGCTCTAAGTTATCCTTACTTTCAGCAAGCAAAGTTGTGCCATTTGTGTATCTCAGGTTGTTAACAATTCTTCTTTGAATCCTGATTCTATGTTCTTCATAAAGTACAGCTTCTCAGATTATTTGTTTAGCATACAAACTAAATCAGTGTGGTGAAAGGATAAATCCTTGACTCAGACCCTTCATGATTTTAACCCATGCAGTATTCCCTTGTTCTGTTCGAATGACAGCTTCCTGGTCTATGTACAGATGTCTCATAAGTACAATTAAGTGTTCTGGAATTCCCATTCTTCCTTTTTTTAACACATTTTATTGAAATATAAATTATGGGCAGTGAAATAGACAAAACTAAAGTGACATAGATCAATGAATTTTTTTTTTTTTTTGCAGTGTTCCCTCTCCTCCCATTCCGTCCCTGTAAATAAAGTTTCCTTCCATATATAAACCTTTCCTTGACTTTTTACAGTAATGAATTCATACTTTATTTGCCCTTCTGTTATTGACTTATTTCACTCAGTGTAATGTCCTCCAAGTTCACCCATGTTATGGAGTGTTTTACAGATCTGTATTGTTTAGTGTTGCACAGTATTCCATTGTGTATATGTATCATAATTTAGTTATTGATTCTTCTGCTGATAGCCAGAAAGATTGCTGGAGTTTATCCACAATTTGTTATGAACTACATAATCGAATGCCTTTGCATAGTCAATAAAACACAAATAAACATCTTTCTGGTATTCTTTGCTTTGAGCCAAGATCCATCTGACATCCCCTATGATATTCTTTGCGCCATGTCCCATTCTGAATCGAGCTTGCATTTCTGGAAGTTCTTTGTCAATATACTGTTGCAATCATTTTTGTATTATCTTCAGCAAGATTTTCCTTGTGCGTGATATCAATGATATTTTTCGTGAAATGGTGAGCATGTTCTTACCTTTTGGTTTCCTAACTCCAGGTCTTTGCACATTTCATTATAATAATTTACTTTGTCTTCTCAAGCTGCTCTTTGAAATCTTCTGTTCAGCTCTTTTAACCTGTCAATTCTTCTATTTACTTTAGCAACTCTCCATTCAAGGTCAAGTTTTAGAGTCTCTTCTGAAATCCATTTTGGTCTTTTCTTCCTTTCCTATCTTTTTAATGACTTTTACTTTCTTCACAGATGATGTTCTTGATGTCATCCCACAATTCCTCTGATTTTCTGTCATTGGTGTTCAATTCATCAACTCTATTCTTTAGATGGTCTCTAAATTCAGGAGGGATATAATCAAGATCATATTTTGGTTCTGTGCACTTCTTTAAGTTGTCTTTAGCTTCAACTTGAACTTGCATATGAGCAGTTGATGGCCTGTTCCACAGTGAGATCCTGGCCTTGTTTTGGCTGAACATATTTAGCTTTTCCATCACCTCTTGAAACAGATGTAGTGAAGTTGATTCCTGTGTACTCCGTCTGGTGAAGTCCACATGTATAGCTGTCATTTGTGTTATTGAAAAAAGGTATTTGCAATGAATAAGTTGTTGGTGTTGCAAAATTCTAAAATGAGAACTCCAGCATTATTTCTATTACCAAGGCCATGGTCTTCCTCATAGGCATATGGATATCATACTATCCCTGTTAGCACTATTGTTCAGGATCTATCTTGGTACATTCTTTTTGATGAAGAATGCCACACCATTCTTCAATTCATCATTCCCAAAATAGTAGATCATATGATAGTCTGATTCAAAATGGCCAAAATCAATCCATTCAGCTCACTAATGCTTAGGACATCGATCTTTATGTGTTCCATTTCATTTTTTACAACTGCCAGTTTTCCTAGATTGATATTTTCTGCATTCCATGTTCTCATTATCAATGGATATTTGCAGCTATTTCTTCTTATTTTGAGACATGCCACATCAGAAAATGGAAGGCCAAAAGCTTTACTCTATTCACATCATTAAGGTCAGCTCTACTCTGAGGAGGCAGATCTTCTCCAATCATATTTTGAGTGTATTTTGACCTGAATGGTTCATCTTCTGGCACTGTATTGGACAATGTTTCAGGGCTATTCATAAAATTTCCCAGTAATAATGTTTCACTGCTATTCATAAGGTTTTTACTGGTCAATTCTTTGAGAAGTGGATGGCCTCTCCCTTCTGAGTCAGTCTTAGTCTGGAAGTTCTACTTAAACCTGTCCACCATAGGTAACCTTGCTAGCATTTGAAACACCAGCAGCATAGTCTCTAGCCTCACAGCAACACTCAAGTCACCGCAGTAAAACAAACTGACAGATGAGTTTGTCTCCCTCAGCTATCCCAATCTACTCTGCTCATTTCCTGGTCTCTCAGCCCTGCTCCCTTACCTGGCCTACCTCCCCAGGGCACCCCACGCACACAAATACCCGCCTTCTTCTGGTCTACAGCTGGCTTACTGCAGCCCACCCCCCAGGCTCTAGCTCCATGCACAAACAGTGTAATTACTCACTCTATCTGTAGCATAGTGCCTTAACGCATTTGACAACTAACCAGAGGGCTGATGATTCAAATGCACCAGACACTCCTCGGGAGGAAGGTTGGGCTATCTACTTCTGTAGTGATACTGCCTCAGAAACCCAAGGAGGGGTTGCTATGAGTCAGATCCAACTTGAAGGCAGTGCATATACTGAGGAAATAATCTGAAAATCTGAACTATATGAAGAAGAACCATAGCATCAAGATTATAAGGAAACTTGTTTACAACCTGTGCTGTTCAAATGTTATGAAAGGGAAGAGGACTTGAAGTATTGACTGATGAAGGTCAAACACTACAGCTTTTATTGTGGATTATACCTCCACATCAAGAATATAAAAATCCTCACAATTGGCCCAACAAGCAACATCATCATACATGGAGAAAATATTAAAATTGTCAAGGATATCATTTTACTTGGATCTATAATCAATGTCCATGGAAGCAGCAGTCAGAAAATCAAAAGATATATTGGATTGGACAAATCTGCTGCAACAGATATCTTTAAAGTGTTAACAGGTAAAGATGTCATTTTGAGAACTGAAGTGAATGTGACCCAAGCCATGATATTTTCAATCACCTTATATGCATGTGAAAGCTGGACAAGGAATAAGGAAAACCAAAAAAGAATGATGCATTAAAATTGTGGCTTTTGTGAAGAATATTGAATATTCAAGAATTAAGAAATCGTCTTAAAGAAATACAGCCCAAGTGTTACTTGGAAATGAGTATAGCAAGATTTTATCTCTTGTACCTTGAACATGTCATAAGGAAGGACAAGCCCTTGGAGAAGGACATCATGCTTATAAAGTAGAGGGTCAGTGAAAAAGAGGAAGACACTCAGTAAGAGGGATTGACACAGTGAGTGTAACAATGGACTCAAAATAACAACGATTGTGGGAATAGTGCAGGAATGAGCAGTGTTTCATTCCATTATACATAGTGTGGAAGAGTTGGAATTGATTTGATGGCACCTAACATCAACATCAGTTCTTTTAACTTCATCTCTTTAGCAACTCTATGAGGCAGGAATTAGTAATATTATTATCATTTTGCTGATGAGGAAAATGATATTAGAGTGTAAAGTTCCTAAAATCACATACCTTCTAAGTAGCACAGCTGCAATTTAAATACAGGCCTTTTAGACCTAGAGGCCATCGTCTTAAGCACTATACAATGCTCCTATCAAAATGGTTTCAAAATACTTGATATTCGATTATATTACTGATGGAGCAAGTTTACACAGCAATAGAAGTTTAAGACCTAGGATTTGGGTATCTTCAGTAAAAGGAATCAGGGAGATGAGGAAAAAGAAGGAAGACTAAAAGGAAGTGGTCAGTGCAGAAGAAGGAACAAAAAGTATTATGTCCTGAAACCAAGGGAGGATGGTATTTTAACTATGTCAAGTGCAATGATGAATGTAAAAAGAACAGGACTGAGCATGGACCACTGGCATTCACAAAGTGGATTCCATTCTTTACATTGACAAGGGGAGTGTGAATGCAGTAATGCTTGACAGAGATTGATGGTGATGGATTGATAAGCAGAAATGGATTAAAGAACTACAGAAGCAAAATAAAGACAAAATTAACTTTTAACATCAAGATAAACATTTGAAAGCCATTGTTAAGAAAGAACCAATTTTCTAATTATCTTAATTCTCATTTAAGCTTGTTAAAGGGGAGAAAGAGGAGGTATAGTGAATGAAATCATAACATTTCTTTGTAACTAGTCAGATACTTTTCATATATATACACTCCATAGTAAGATATCATTGACATAGGAAAGCTGATACTTAAACTGTGGAGAAACATAGGATCCTTAAAAATAATAAGCACAGGTTGTTCCCAGATTACAACATATTAGTTATGATGAACCACCCTTATGGCTATATATATATATATATATATAATTTTGAGTAATATATTATACACACAGTGTTATAGCATGCAATTTGCTTATATTATCATTCTCAGATGTCCATTTGCAAATGTTGAAGGTTGTGATTTACTGTTCAAAAGATTGTCATATGTTGTTGTTGTTGTTATTTGCCGTCGAGTCGGCCCCGACTCATAGCGACCCCTCCTTGGGTTTCCGAGGCAGTATCACTACGGAAGTAGGATTGCCCAACCTTCCTTCCGAGGAGTGGCTGGTGGATTTGAACCGCCAGCCTTCTGGTGAGCAGTCAAGTGCCTTAGCCACTATGCTACCAGAGATTGTCATATAGTAGGCAATAATATAACTAAAAAAAAAAAAAAAGAAACAATTATTCCTCTATGTCAGTACCAACTTATGACAGAATTATCAGATAGGGCCCCTGTTTTAAGTTAGGGACTACCTGTAGGTTTTACAGAACAAATTTAGTTGCATCACCTTGTTAATTGAAATAGTATCTATAGAAATAATTTTTTAATTTTGTCCTATAAAATCTTTTCTCCACACATAAATTCATAAATTGCCTCCTAAAATAGTCAATCTTCAAAGATTCTCAATGAACATTTTTTAAAGCTATGCTTCTATGAATAGCAGTAAGTTTCCTTAAAGATTTGTAGCATCTGATAAAACAGATGGAGAAATCCATATTTTTAAGTAAGATATTTATTCCATTTTTCCATCTTATGCAAAATCTATTCCTTCTCTTGCCCCTAAGGGATGCCTTCTAAGAACATGTTTGAAACCAGATAGAAAGCATATGTCTTGTATATCCCTTGGGTCTGACAAGAGAAGTAGAATATAGAATCACTGATGTTACAATCTTACAAAAGGGAGTTTCCATTGTATAACTGAGATTCCTTCCATAGTTCAAGACACTGCATTGTAACCTTCTGATAGCTTAATTAATATCACATTTCATTACAAAATAATATGGATCTTCTTAACTGTAGATAATATTGAAGCTTGACGTAAATGTAGGCAGAGTATAATCATTCTTTAAATTGAATTTTACAATTTTATCAGAGTATACACAATGCATATGCATAGAAATAATAAGTCCTGGAGATATATTTATCCTAACCTTATAAGGCTTGCAAGGCTTTTCATGGTGGTATTCACAAGCTTATCTTCTATGCAGACCTACCTTGCTGTCCTGCCCACCTGCATACCTTCTTCTCCAAAAGCTGGGACATCTCACTGGTCACAAATTCTACATGGCATAGCCCTCCTTTATTCCAAGAATCTGTATTACATCCTTATTTTGTCTATCTCATCATGTTGCTTTATTGATTGTTCATATATCTATAGCTGACATTAAATTGTAGGTTTCTAGATCTCCTGGCCTCATCTCAGTCCCAGTCACCACTCTGCCAACTGCCCATTCTCACCTCAGTAAATTCCTGTCACACAGTCCTACTAACCATCCTTCAGTTTCTCAGCCATTCTGCTCTCCTCTGTATACACCTTTAGTGGAATAGTTTTATCACCTCTTCCCCCTAATTATCTTGAAAAATACTATCTAACATACAGGTTAACTCAATGGAGACTTGTTCAATGCAGCATTCCTTAGTTATTTTGTTGTTGTTAGGTGCCTTCAAGTTGGTTCTCATTCACAGAGGTCCTATGTAAAACAGAAGGAAACACTGCCTGTACCTGAGCCATCCTCACAATCCTTCCTATTCTCGAGTCCATTATTGCAGCTAATGGATAAATCCAACTCATTGAGGGTCGTCCCAATTTTCACTGATCCTCTACTTTCTAAACATGATATCCTTCTCCAGGGATTGGTCCCACTGACAACATGACCAACATAGGTGAGATGAAGTCTGGCCATTCCTTATTTATTGTCTAGCTTTCAGATGCACCGGAGGTGACTGAAAATATGATAGCTTGAGTTAGACACACTTTAGTCTTCAAAGTGACATTTTTGCTCTTTATCACTTCAAAAAAAAGTATTTTGTAACAGATATTCCCATTGCGATAAGACTTCTGATTTCTTGACTGCTGCTTCCATTGTACATCCAAGTAAAATTAAATATTTAACTTAAATAATTTCTCTATTAATTGTGATGTTGCTTATTGGTCTGGTTGTGAAGATTTTCTTTTATGTTGAGGTGTGATCCATATTGAAGACTGTGATCTTTCATCTTCTACACTAGGTCCTTCAAGTCATCTTCACTTTCTGCAAGCAATGTTGTGTTATCTGCACATCACAAGTTGTTAACAAGTCTTCCTCCAATCTTGATGATGAATTCCTCTTCATATAGTCCTGCTTCTTGGATTATCTGCTTAGCATACAAAGTGAATAAGTATGGTGAAGGGATACAACTCTGATGCACACCTTTCCTGATTTTAAACCAGGCAGCATCCTCTGCTTCTTTTCAAACAACAGACTCTTGGTCTACGTACAGGTTCCTCATAAGCACAGTGAAGTGTTCTGGAATTCCCATTCCTCACATTGTTGTCCAATATTTGTTATGATTAAATACAGTCAAATGTTTTCATAGTCAATAAAACACAGGTAAACACCTTTTTTTTGTATTTTTATTTTCAGTCAAGATCCATATGACATTAATAACGATATCCTTAGTTCCATGACTCTTCTGAATCCAGCTTGAATTTCTGGAAATTCTGTCAGTATACTGCTGCAACAATTTATGAATTATCCTCAAGAAAATTTTATTTACATATGATATTATTCCATAATTTCCACATTGTGGTGGATCACCTTTCTTTGGAATGGGCACAAATATGGATCTCTTCCAGTCAGTCGACCAGATGGTTGTTTTCCAAATTTCTTGTCACAAACCAGTAAGCTCCTCCAGTGTTGTTGAAATATCTCAATGGATATTGTATGCATTCCTGAATTCTTATTGTCCACCAGTTCCTTCATGCAGCTTGGACTTTTTCCTTCAATACAAGTGGTTCTTGTTCATATGCTACTTCCTGAAATGGTTGAATATCAACCAATTCTTTTTGGTACAGTGACTCTGTGTCTTCCTTCCATCTTCTTTTGATATTTCCTGCATTGTTCTTTATTTTGCCCATAGAATCCTTCAACGTTGCAATTTGAGGCCTAGAATTTTTTCTTCAGTTCTTTCAGCTTGAGAAATGTCAAGTGTTTCCTCCCTTTTGTTTTTCTAATTTAAGGCTTTTGCACATTTCAATATAGTATCCTACTGTGGCTTCTCAAGCCACTCTTTGAAATCTTCTGTTCAGCTCTTTATTTCATCATTTTTTTTCCAGTCACTTTTGATATTCCACATATCTAAACATCTTACTTCTTTAAATTAATTACAGTAATATATATCTAGAAATTATTTGAGATGATGTACCCTTAAGATTAAATCACAAGTTTCAATTACAATACATTAACTATTTAGCTTATAACACTGATTTAGAGATATGTTCATCAGTGTCTTAGGTACTCAGAAGAATTAGATATAATTGAAAAGCATATTTAAAGGCTTATACCACATGAAGTAATATCTAGAATATACCATCATACAAAATCAGCCATTACATCACTGCAAGGCAATGGGATGATGGAGATAAATTGCATCATCTATCAAGGCAGGACCGATTGCAAGTCACATTATAGGTAAAACTATTTTGTGGAAGAAAGCATTATTTGTTGATTCATTCTAATTAACTAATGTGAGTTCAGAAGTCAGTCAGATATTATTGAAATCATTGTTCTATCAAAAAGGGATTTGTGATGGGGAAAAAAAGTGTTTAATGGTGTTAAAAAATCAGATGTTATTTGGAAGTCTGGGAATGAGACATTGATAAAGGAATGCTCTGTCAAAAATAGTTCAATAAGAAGTCTGGGAAATAAGGAAAAGACCAGTTCAAAAAACATACTGTCTTAGACATAATCCAAGATCTATGAATCCTCCCCAGCAACTGTTGAATTCAAGAACACACTATCTTCACTGCAATCTTCGTTGTCATGAAGCTGCTGTCAGAACACCTTTAAGATCTGCAGCAATAAAATGGGTGAATAAGCATTGTTCTCTTCCTTCAGGCATAGCTTTATTCTTAGCTGAATTCAGTATCTTAGAGCGCTTCTTATTAGCAGAACATGAATCATTAAAAGTCCTAGCTTCAAAAAAGTCTAGAAAGCAAAGGCCTAAACCAACACTAGAAAAAAGTTGAAATAGAATTGTTGCTCTGTGACCCAATATACAATCTTCCACAGTGGTGCTTAACATTAAAGAAAACAACCATCACCACCACCGCAAAAAAAAAAAAAAAAAAAAAAATTCCTTTGGACATTTTAATAACTACTAATAAATAAATTTTTTGTTGGACAAAGCAAAAGCAGTGATCAGAGGTCAATTTATAGTAATAAATGCACACATCAAAACAGAAGAGCCAAAATCAACACTTTAAACCAACATCTCCAACAATTAGAAAAAGAAGAGCAAGAAAAGACTACAGTCACCAGAAGAAAGGAAATAATAAAGATTCGAGCAGAAATCAATGAAACAGAAAATAGAAGGGCCATAGAAAAAATCAACAAGACTGGAAATGGGTTTTGTGAAAAGATTTAAAAAATTGACAAACCACTGGCAAATTTAACAAAGAAAAAGAGGAACAGAATATAAATAATACAAATAAGAAATGGAATGGGTGACATCACAACAGAACCAACTGAAATAAAAAGGATAATATCAGGATACTATGAAGAAGTGTACTCCAACATATTTGAAAATCTGGAAGAAATGGACAGATTTCTAGAAACACACC
>NW_006922071.1:2199819-2200955 GCF_000298275.1 Orycteropus afer afer | reverse complement strand
TCCCTCATGAATATAGATACAAAATTCTTCAACAAAATCCTAGCCAATAGACTCCAACAACATATCAAGAAAATCATTCATTATGACCATGTGGGGTTCATATCAGGTATGCAAGGATGATTAACATTAGAAAAACAATCAACATCCTCCACCACATAAATAAAACAAAGAAAAAGAACCACATGATCTTATCAATTTATGCAGAAAGGCATTTGATAAAATCCAACACCCATTCCTGATCAAAACTCTCAGCAAAATTGGAATAGAAGGGCATTCCTAAACATAATAAAGGGCCTATATTAAAAACAACAGACAACATTATACTCAATGGAAAGAGACTGAAACCATTCCTCTTGCAAACAGGAACCTGACAAGGATGCCTGCTATCACCAGTTCTATTCAACATTGTACTGGAAGTCCCAGCCAGGTCCATAAGGCAAGAAATGAAATCAAAGGTATCCAAATTGGTAAGGAAGAAGTCAAACTATCCCTATTTGCTGATGATATTATCCTCTACCTAGGAAACACAAGAGACTCAGTAAAAAAATCTACTGGAACTAATTGAGAGATTTAGCATTGTGGCAGGATACAAGATCAACATCCAAAAATCAATTGGATTCCTCTATACCAACAAAGATGTTGCTGAAAAGGAAATAAATACCATTTACAATAGCTACCAAAACCATAAAATGCTTGGGAATAAATCTTACCAGGGACAAAAAAGACCTGTACAAAGAAAACGATAAAAAACTACAAGAACATACCATGATCATGGATAGGAAGATTTAACATTGTGGAAATGTCAATTCTATCCAAAGCAATCTATACATTCAATGCAATTCCAATCCAGATCTCATCAACGTTCTTTAGGGATGTGGAAAAACCAATCACTAACTTTGTATGGACAGGAAAGAGACCTCAGATAAGCAAAGCACTATTGAGGAAGAAGAACAAAGTATAAGGTCTCACACTGTCAGATCTCAAACCTACTATACAGCCACAGTAGTCAATAATAGGCACATTGTTGTCGTTGTTGTTGTTATGTGCCGTCGAGTCGGCCCTGACTCATAGCGACCCCTCCTTGGGTTTCCGAGGCAGTATCACTACGGAAGTAGGATTGCCCAACCTTCCTTCCG
>NW_006922071.1:2188581-2199404 GCF_000298275.1 Orycteropus afer afer | reverse complement strand
TAGCAACTGGTACACCATCCGATCTGCAGCCTATACAACTATGAGACCAGAAGAACTAGATGGTGCCCGGCTACCACTGTCATCCACTTGGAAGGGGATCCCTAAAATTTATAGAAAACTCCAACACCTCAATAACAAAAAGACAAATAATTCAATTAAAAAATGGGCAGAAGACAAGAATAGACACTTCACCAAGGAGGATGTTCAAGCGGCCAACAATCATATAAAGAAATGCTCATGATCATTAGCTATTAGAAAGATGCAAATCAAAACAACAATTAGATACCATCTTGTCCCAGTTAGCAAAGTTCAACAAGACAGAAGATAACAAATGCAGGTGAGGATGTGGAGAGATTGGGACTGCCATACACTGCTGGTTGGACTGTAAAATGGTACAAGCACTATGGAAAGCTGCTGTGGACCAGCACAGCCACTGGGCTCGGCACTTAATTTCAAAGGTGACTTCGGGTGAATAGGGAGTCGGCGATTTGGCTAACATATTACAAACAACTCAAAGGCTGAGTGTATCTGAGAGCATTTATTGCCTTTAGCTACATGTTTTTATAGTATAACCAGTTTCTTCTTTTGATCTTAATTTCACAAGCACAAGCTTACACAAAAGCACAAAAAGTAAAGTACCTTATCAAGAACAACAAGTTTACAAGTTCCCATTACATCACAATTCTAAGTACTACAACAATGATCATAGTTATTGTTTGGGCTTTTTGTCATATACCGTGAGACTTTCCATTACGTCGGGATCCTTTTCTAGTCACTAAGTAAACTCTTTTTCTGTCCTTTGGAAATATTTACTTTTAAAATTTGCATTGTATCTTTTTACTAATGTTGTGAGATGCTTTTTTAAACTTGCCTTTTGTTCATTAGTTAATAAACACCAAGGGTTTCTCATATTTTTGTACTGTCACTGGAGATGTTGTGGTGGTCCTTGGTTTTTTCCAGCATGAGTTCACTTTGTTCCAAATCATTGAAAAAATCCCCTTCGGACAAATATGTCTGTGTCATCTTTAATATTGCTTGCAGTACTGGAGGTAAATGTTCTTCTGGAAAATTTCCAGAGGGTTCTTTTGTGTCCAAATTACTCTTAGGTAAGTTCTTACGTTCTCCCTGCTCCATGAACTTTTCATTATAACTAGAAACAATCATTCCCATTAAAATTATTAAAATCATTAAAGGACAAAAACAAAAGATAAATATAGAGAGAGCACACTTGACCCCAGGAAGCCTGTTGTTTCCTTGAAACAATTGCTTCAGGCCAGTGACTATGCACGCGGACCCCACCGGGGCTGTCATGGCAGAAAGCAATATGGAGATTCCTTAAAAAGTTGGAATTAGAAATACCATTTGACTCAGCTATAACATTACTAGGCATATATCCTAAAGAAGTGAGAGCCATGACAAGAACAGACATATGCACACCCATATTAATTGCAGCACTATTTACAATAGCCAAATGATGGAAACAACCGAGGTGTCCATCAACTGAGGAATGGCTAACCAAACTATGGTACATACACACAGTGGAATACTATGCAACCCTAAAGAATAACCCAGAATCTGCAAACCACCACATAACGTGAATGAACTTGGAGGATATTATGCTGAGTGAAATAAGTCAATCACAGAAGGAAAAATATTGTATTAGTCTGTTATTGTAAAAGTCAGGGAATTGTTTGTCTATGGAAGGAAATTTTCTTTGTTGGTTACCAGGGGTGGGAGGTGATGGGAGGGAACAGTGTTAAGTAGAGATAAGTATTGATTTGGGTTCAGAGAAGGGCAGTGTACCAAATGTGAGTGATCAACATGGTGGCATTGAGGAAGAGGAAGACATAGAGAGGTACATGGGAGGTACAGACTACAAAGATGAACTCTTTTAGACATACAGTACTGCATAGTCAATGAAGGTGAACATGGGTATACCGGTGGATAGATGGGTGAACAGGATGAACTAGTACGTATGTCTGTGAAGCAGGGAGTGTACCCAAGACCATGTATAGGTTGGGCAGACAATAGTCCTATAAGTGTATTTGTATGATCTGTAAGAACTCCCAGGTGTATAGTAGAGCTGGGAGCTCTGGTAGCATAGTGCCTATGGCACTGGACTGCTAACCAGAGGGCTGGCAGTTCAAACCCACTAGCCATTCCTCGGAAGGAAGATGGGTCAATCTACTTCCGTAGTGATACTGCCTTGGAAACCCAAGGAGGGGTCACTATGAGTCGGGTCTGACTCGAGGGCACATAACAACAACAACAACATAGTAGAACTGACAAGGGACAAGTTTGTAATCACTTCTTGGTCACAGCCAGTTATACAGAGGGACTGAGTAGTTGAACCAGTGAGCTCAGGACAGTGGTTGCAGGGGACATCAAGCTCAATTGGCATAACATACTACACAAAACATTGTTCCACCTTCTACTTTGGCAAGTAGTGATTGGGATCTTAAAAGCTTACAAACAGCCATCTAGATGCAATGATGGGTCTATCCTCATCCAGAGCAAAGAAGAATGAAGAAAACCAAAGATTCATGGAAACAATTAGTCCTAGTGACTGATAAACCATGCGATCTTCAGCCTCTATAACTATGAGGCCAGAAGAACTAGATGATGCCTGGCTACCACTGTCAACCACACAGAGGGGGATTTATGTAGGAGATCCTGGATAGAGAGGGAGAACAATGTGGAACAAAACTCAAAATCATTTTGAAAAAAAAATTGGGGGGATGGACCAGGTTTGCTGGTCTGATAGAGGAGCCACTGAGACTATGGCCCCTAGCTGCCCTTTAGGTCTGCAATTGAACCCACACCTGTGGCTTCCAGTCAAACAAAAGACAAGCATATGAGCTGAATATTTCCCTGAGGTAGATGCACTCCTCTGAGAGGACAATCATGGGAGAAAGAAGGGCTGCTTATGTACAGGGAGACAGCTCAGGGAGCAGGAGTGCAAGGAGGGATGGATACTGGGCAGACATAACTATGGAGAGGAAGTGGGAGGAGAGCTGTTGCATTGTGGTAAATTGTGGTCAATGTCATGAGACAAAGTGTATGTGAATTGCTGTATGGAAAGTGAATTTGCTCTGTAAACTTTCACCCAAATCACAATTGCAACAACAACAAAAATGAGTTGATGGAGAATATAGTGAGCTTCCTCCTCCTTATCTAGTCAGTAATTGTCAAACTTTAAAATTCTAAAGTATAGATAGGTTACGATTCATATTTTAAATGATCCCCCCCTAAACATCTTTGACATATGTAACCACCTAACAGCCAACAAAATTCATATGCACAGCCATTACCCAGGGACTACTCCAGTGCAGGAAATCCACATGCTCCAAGAGGTAATGGTGTGTGCAAGGCATGCAATTAGATGTCATGTGTTCCTTTCCATTCAAAACCCCCACAGAGAGGGTGAAATGCAAAAGAAAAAAAAAAAAGGTACAATTATAAAGAAAAAGTAAGGTCAACGTATTTGTCATTATCCATCTAGCTGTTAGGATTGTACAAATAATATTAACTAAGAATATAATTTAAAATTTTACCTTACATATATCTATATACAAGCTCACAAAGAACAATATGAAGTTAGAACTCGATGTCTATTTCAGTGGAAGTGTTTCACTGTACTAAAGCATCGTGAAGTAGTCTTTAAATGTTAACTGTGCATTTTCAACTTTACAATTACTGATCATGCTGTTGAAGTTTTTAACACAGTAATATCCAATTAAAACTAAACTCCTTGAAAAATATTTGTAGCCATTTCTCGAATATCCAAATTGTGCCTTCAATTATGTCAGTGGTAGAAAGGTCATTTTAATTCTAATAGCAATATAAGTCACAATAGTCAGTTGTTAACTCAGTTATCAAGTATAATTTGCTTCTAAGATTTAATATAGGAGTACTAGATTCAGTTAATTTCCTTTACCTGAGGTGTAATTTTAAATCTACATTTTTCATATAGTCAGCTGACGGGAAATATAAACATACTGGAATACTACTAAATTGGCTCCTGTGAAATAAATCTTTCTTCCATTTTGGGCTGACAAAGCCATAAAAAAAGATATCCATTTATGGTTTAAATGGTTAAGTCACTTTTGCTGTATAATTTAGAAGTAAGGAATCCAAGCAGACAAAGCATATTGTCAGAGGTGTTTGAAGACTTACTTAGCTGTCGGTTTCAGTACTTTGCTGTGTCAGGTGTGTGAAATCATGTTAAATCAGTGCACTGCAATTGTACGCTTCTTTGTTGCAAAGGACTTTCTTCTAAGCTACACCATTCCCAACTCTGGCTTTAATACCTGATTTTTTTTTTTTAAATTTTACTATAAATATTCCAATGTGATGGCTGTTACATCAAAATAACCTATTCAAATCAATTGACATTAATGCCATCATACATGTCTGCTATATTAAAATAAATATGATGGATTTATGTAACTAGCCAAATGTATAATTTTATTGAAAGTGAAACTTTAATATCCAGGTTTCCATGCCAAAATTAAACACTGTTGTCAGATGCTCACACACTGCCTAGATCCCTGTGAGGTATTTGCTTGTGTGTGTATATATGCACATCTACATGCTTCACATTGCTTGGTTCTACAATGGACACCAGTGGAAGCAGCAGTCAAGACATCAGACAATGTATGTCGTTGTTGTTATGTGCTGTCGAGTTGGACCCGACTCATAGGGATCCCTCCTTGGGTTTCTGAGGCAGTATCACTATGGAAATAGATTGCCCAACCTTCCTTCCAAGGAGTGGCTGGTAGATTTGAACCGCAAGCCTCCTGATTAGCAGTCAAATGCCTTAGGCACTATGCTACAACGTATAGCACTGGGCAAATCGGCTGCAAATGACTTCTTTCAAGTGCTGAAGACCAAAGATGTCTCCTTGAAGACTAAGGTGCACTTGACACAAATCATGGTATTTTCAATCGTCTTGTATGCATGGGAGAGCTGGACGATGTATAAGGAAGACCGAAGAAGAGCTGATGCTTTTGAGCTGTGGTGCTGGTGAAGAATACTGAAAGTACCATGGACTGTTAAAAGATCTAACAAATCTGTCCTGAAGGAAGTGGAGCCAGAATGCTCCTTTGAAGAGAGAAGGGCCAGACTTCATCTCACCTACTTTGGTCATGTTGTCAGAAGGGACATTCCCTGGCGAAGGATGTCATGCTTGGTAAAGTGGAGGGTTGACGAAAGAGGGGAAGGCCTTCAACAAGATGGATTGACACAGTAGCTGTGATGATGGACTTGAGTACAGCAAGGATGTTGGAGCTGGCACAGACCTGACAGTGTTTCGTTCTGCTGTGCATAGGGTCGCTATGAGTCGGAGATGACTCGATGGCACCTAACAACAACAACAACAACAACAACAACACATGTACATATTTGAAGTTGTTTTGTTTTGGTAACCCAAAGAGAAGCAGATTTTGCTTTTTCGTATTGTTCCTTATTTTCAACATTTTTCCTGATTTTCAATAATTAACCAAAGGGAAGGATGTTGTTGTTGTTGTTATGTGCCATGGAGTCGGACCGGACTCATAGCGACCCCTCCTTGGGTTTCCAAGGCAGTATCACTACGGAAGTAGATTGCCCCATCTTCCTTCCGAGGAGTGGCTGGTGGGTTTGAACCACCAACCTTCTGGTTAGCAGTCAAGTGCCCTAGCCACTATGCTACCAGAGCTCAAGATACTTTTTTTTTTTGTTTTCATCTCCAATATATATTCCTCACTTATAAATTGTAAACAATGCCGAATATTACTATTGGGCTCTGTTTTATTTATTTATTTTTAAATTGTAGTTTGGGCAAAAGTTCCTATAGCACATTAGTTTTCCATCCAACAACGTGTGCACATTTTGTTTCATGGCATTGGTTGCCGTCCCCTTAATGTAACTGTGCTCTTCCCACTTCGGCCTCGTATTCCCTTCCATTCATCCTTTCCCGCACCTCCCCACATTCGGAGTTTTGTTTTTGGGCAAATGCTGCCCTTTTGGTCTCATATGGTTGGTTATAGTGAGTTATGCATTCCTCTTTGGTGTTGTTATTCAGTTTATAGACCTATTGTTTGGCTGAAAGTTGATCCCCAGGAGTGGGTTCAGTTCCAGGTTTGAAAGGTGTGTCTAAGGGGCACAGTTGTGGCAATTCAAAAAATCTCTACTAGGCCTGTAAGTCTGGTATTTTGTTTTTATGATTTTGAAGTTTTCTCTACATTTTTTTTCCTCCCTTTTTATCTGAGACCTTCTATTGTTTTCCTAATCAGAGTTATTGGTAGTGATTATCTAGGTACCATCTGTTTCTTCTTATCTCATGGTGGAAGCTGCGGTTTTTGTGGTCCATTACTCCTTTGGACAAATTGTTCCCTTGAGTCTTTGATTTTCTTCATTTTTCTTTTCTGTAGATGAGAAGAGAACAATAGATTCATCTTAGATGGCTGCTCTCAAATTTTTAAGACCACAATTACTACTCACTGAAGTAGGATATAGAACACTGTCTTTATGGATTATAATATGCAAGTTGACCCAGCTGTCCCCAAGACTATAGTCCTAACTCCCTAAGCCCAGTGACTCATATCCCCATTTTGTTGTTATGTGCCGTGGAGTCGGACCTGACTCATAGCGACCCCGCTTGGGTTTCCGAGGCGATATCACTACCGAAGTAGATTGCCCAAACTTCCTTCCGAGGAGTGGCTGGGGGGTTTGAACCACCAGCCTTCTGGTTAGTAGTCAAGTGCCTTAGGCACTATGCTTACTTATTCATTTTTTTTAACTGTTCGTGTAATGTGTCTCCTCTTATCTCTTGCTTTCTGTCTTCAAGTTTTCTTTTCTCTCATATGACCATGTAACTATAGCAATTTTGTCAGATGCATGACACTTCTGCTTTGTTCTATTATTTATTATCAGACTCTATGATTTATGTTTCATCTCTATTTTTCACCCTAATTGTCCACCATGTACTCTATTTTAATGGTCATTCTTTCTTGTTTTGATATTTTGGTTAAAGAAAAATGTATGCAGTTTCATCATGATTTTTCGACACACATGACACTTTCTGACACTAAAGTCAGGTCAGAAGATCCTTGGAGCACTTTCTAAACTTTAATGTCTGGGTGTACAACTTTGAGAAAATGACCTTCTCATTATACATGCCTATGTTTACCTATAGTCACTATGTCTGGTCATCGGTTTGACTTTGCAAATCTGTGCTGTAAGAGTAATTAGTCATAATTGTTGATCACCACTTACCCTTTTGCCTCCTTGTTATTCAAAGCCTATTTCTCCTGCCTGGACATGAACCAATCAAGTTCAAGTCTACATTTCTAATGGTTCTACAAAATGAGAAGAAACAGCTAGTAAAAAATGGAATGTGCAATGTATGAATTATAAATCAAGAAAAAATTGAAAGTAGTTAATAATGAAATGGAGCAGTTGAAGATTGATATCCTAAACATTAGTGAGCTGAAATAGACTAGTATTGACCATTTTGAATCAGACAATCATATGGTCTACTCTGCTAGATTGAAAAGGAATGAATATGTCATTCATCTTGTAAAATTCTATCACACATTCTCCAGCATAATTTTTACCATCAAACTTATGTTTTCCAACTGCTCCTACTTCTTTGTTTCCAACTATCACATGCCAATCATCAGTAATTATCTATGAATCTGGATTGCATGTTTGACCAATTGTAGCCTGCAAATATTAGTAAAAATCTTCATTCTTTTTTCCATCTTTGGCGTCATTTTTGGTGCATATATTTGAATAATATTTATATTAACTTGTCTTCCTTAGCTGTATGGAAGCTCTGGTGGCATAGTGCTTAAGGCATTTGACTGCTAACCAGAAGGCTCACAGTTCAAACCCACCAGCCACTCCTCGGAAGGAAGGTTGGGCGATCTACTTCTGTAGTGATACCACCTTGGAAACCCAAGGAGGGATCACTGTGAGTTGGATCTGACTTGATGGCAGTGCATCTATCTATCTATTTATTTATTTTCCTTAGTTGTATTGGGACCCTATGTACAACAGAAAAAATATATATATATATTGCCTGGTCCTGTACCATCCTCACAATCATTCCCATGCTTGAACCCGTTGTCACAGCCACTGTGTCAATCTATCTCATTGAGGGTCTTCCCTTTTTTGCTGACCCTCTACTAAGCATGATACCCTTCTCCAAGGATAGGTCCCTTCTGATAATATAAGCAAAGTATGAGAGATGGTGGTTCAACATTCAACCCCTGACCTATCAGCAATCATTTTGTTAAAGTAAAAGATCCCAGAGTTGGGTTTAAAAGGCATATTTCTCAAATGAGGTTTATTTGCTAGATAATACTTTTAAGGGAATCAAACTGAGGTAATACTTAATAGGCCTAGTTGTAGCAATATTTTAATCTGAAATCTCTCTTCCAACACTAGTTTCTTCATTGTGCTTGTTTTCATTGCCTCTTCTACCACTCTAACAGAAATACCATGAAAGTATGAATTAAACAAACAGGGATATCATTTTCTTACAGTTTAGGAGGCTAGAAGTCTGAGTTCAAAGTGCCAGCTCTAGGGACTGGGAGAAGGCCCCTTGATCTTGTGCTCAGTTCTGCCTTTTGCTCCCAACCCACTGAAGCCGGAGGCTTCTGATAATTCAGGCAGCTGCTGGCTACTGAGGCTGACAAACCCAAGGTCAACAAGTAAAATGGCACAGTACCAAGATTATCAAACAAAATGGCAGGCCACTAGTTCAAGTCCAGAAAGAATCCCATGACCAGCAGACAATAAGGCAGGCCCCTCACTGATGATTCAGCCAAAGGCAGGATCCAAGCTTACCAAAAAGCTCAAGACCTTTCTAAATGGTGTGTTCTTATATACAGGAAGCAGACTACCTCCCTGAGGCAGCTACTCAGCTGCTCACAGTAGATTCCACCACGGAGTTCCTTACCAGTCTCATCATGGGGAATAACTACATCCAGCTACCCAGCCACTCACAACCAGGCCCAGCCAAGTTGAGACAGAACCTTTAACTACCAATTTTCTCTCCATTTATCATGATGTTGCTTAATGGCCAACTTGTGAGGATTTTTGGTTTCTTTATGTTGAGATGTAATCCATATTGCAGACTTCAGTTTTTAATCTTCATAAGTGCTGAAAGTCATCTTCACTTTCGGCAAGCAAGGTTGTGTCATCTGCATATCACAGGTAATGGGTCTTCCTCCAAGCCTGATGCCTCATTCTTCTTCCTATAGCCTGGCTTCTCATTATTTGCTCAGCATAAAGATTGAATAAGTATGGTGAAAGGATACAACTCTGATGCACTCCCATCCTGATTTTAAACCATGCAGTATCCCCTTGTTCTGTTTGAAAGACAGCCTCTTGGTCTATGTACAGGTTCCTCGTGAGCACACTTAAGTTTTCTGGAATTCCCATTCTTCTCAATGTTATCCACAATTTGTTATGATCTACACAGTTGAATGTCCTTGTATAGTCAATAAAACACAAGTAAACACCTTTCTGGTATTGTGTGCTTTCAGTCAAGATCCATCTAACATCAGTAGTGATATCCCTCATTCCATGACTTCTTCTGAATCCAACTTGCATATTTGGAATTTCTCTGTCAATATATTGCTGCAACCATTTTTAAATTATTTTCAGCAAAATTTTACTTGCATGTGATATTGGTGATATTGTTCAGTCATTTCCACATTCTGTGGGATCACCTTTCTTTGGAATTTGTACAAATGGACCTTTTCCAGTCAGTTGGTCAGGTAGGTATCTTCCAAATGTTTTGGCATACACAAGTAAGTGCCTCCAGCACAGCATCCATTTGTTGATGCTTAAATATCCATTTCAGTTGGTACCCCATCAATTCCTAGGAGCCTTGTTTTTCACCAATTCCTTCAGTGCAGCTTTGACTTCTTCCTTCAGTACCATTGGTTCTTGATCATATGCCACCTCCTGAAATAGATGAAGATCGGTCAGGTTTTTTTGGTATAGTGACTCTGAGTATTCTTTTCATCTTCTTTTAATGTTTGCTGTATCATTCAATATTTTGCCCATAGAATCTTTCAATATTTCAACTTATTGGTTAAATTTTTTCTTCAATTCTTTTAGCTTGAGTAATGATGAGCATGTTTGTCCGTTTTGGTTTTCTAACTCCAGGTCTTTGCATATTCCAGTATAATAATTGACTTTGTCTTTTGAGCTGCTCTTTGAAATCTTCTCTTCAGCTCTTTTATCTTCTCATTTTTTTCCATTTACTTTAGCTACTCTGTATTGAAGAACAGGTTTCAGAATCTCTTCTGACATCCATTTTCCTTTCCTGTCTTTTTAATGACCTTTCATTTTCTGCATGTATGATGTTCTTTATGTCATCCCACAATTCATCTGGTTTTCAGTCATTGGTCAAATCAATTCTTTGGATGATCTCCAAATTCGGACAGGATATAAACAAGGTTGTATTTTGGCTCTCATGGACTTGATTCAACTGTCTTCAGCTTCAAATTGAAGATATATATATATATTCGCAGTTGATGGTTTGTTCCACAGTCAGCTCCTGGACTTGTTTTTGTTTTGGCTAAAGTTAATTGAGCTTCCCTGTCATCTCTTTCCATAGATGCAGTTGATCTGATTCCTATGTATTCTGTCTGACAAAATCTATGTGTATAACCACTGTTTATGTTGTTGAAAAAAGTTATTTGCAATGAATAAGTTGTTGGTCTTGTAAAATCCTCTCATGTGATCTCCAGAGTAATTTCTGTCACAAAGGCTATATTTTCCATCAACTGGTGATTCTTCTTTGCTTCCAACTTTTGCATTCC
>NW_006922071.1:2185455-2188231 GCF_000298275.1 Orycteropus afer afer | reverse complement strand
TTTGTTTTCACAACTTCCTATTTTCCTAGATGCATACTTTGTACATTCCATGTTCTGATTATTAATGGATGTTTGCAGCTGTTTCTTCCCATTTTGAGTCATAGCACATCAGCCAATGGAGGTCCTGGAAGCTTTACTGCACCCATGTCATTAAGATCAACTTTACTTTGAGGAAGCAGCCCTTTGCCAGTCATGTTTTTTCATGCCTTCCAACTCAAAATTGAGTTGGGCTGAAAATTGAGGTGCTTATATTCCAGACCTATTCTGGAAATAGTTTAAGGGCTATTCATCAGTTATCCAGTAATATATCATACTGTGTTTCACTGTTATTCACAAGATTTTCACTGCCCAGTTATTTTAGAAGTGGATGTCTCCTTCTTTCTTCCAAGTCTATCTTAGTCTTTCTTGCATGAAGTTAGTCAGTCACAAAAGGATAAATATTTTATGAGACAACTGTTGTAAAAAGAAAAGGATTTCACTAAAGCAGAAATATTCTTTGATGGTCACCAGAGGTGAGTGGAGAAAACAGGGTAAACCATTAATGACAGGGGAAACACCTATTAACTTGGGTGAAGAGAACGACAATAATAATAATAAAGACATTTCAAAAGAAAAGCGAGGATTACGAGACTTCATCTCATGTATTTTGTACATGTTATCAGGAGGGACTCGTCCCTAGAGAAGGACATCATGCTTAGCAAAGTAGAATGTCAGTGAAAAAAGGAATACTTTCAATGACATAGATTGCAACAATGAGCTCAAACAAAGCAATAATTGGGACTATGGTGAAAGACGGGGCAGTGTTTCATTCTGCTGTGCATAGGGTCGCTATGAGTCAGAACTGATTCAACTGCAACTAACAAAAGCAGCAAGAATTCTACAAGGATGTTCCCTCTGCCAACTCATTTTTCCACCAAATGTTCAAAAATATCATTCCCTCACTGTATTTAGATCTGGGCTCACACATCTCCTTGTCACAGAGGACTTCTATCACCATGTCATCTTAGAGGTGCACACCCAGCCACTATCCATTTGCTAACATCATGTTCCTAGTTTGCTTTGTATTACTTTCTTTACATCTCTAGAAAGTAATCTCTATAAAAGCAGAGTACTGTAGTATTTCTAATACCTAAAATCATTCCTGGCACAAGTAAATGTTCAATAAATAGTTCCTAAAATAATAAATTAATATATATTTCTGTTTATTATAATTTACCTTATTTTTCTAAGCCTTATTTCTCTAACTAAATTATAGAAAATTTGAGGACAGCAATAGTATTAGGCTGGGTTTTTTTCTAAAGAAGCAAAACCAGTAAAACTCATATATATACATATATATATAGAGAGAGAGAGACAGAGAGAGAGAGAGAGAGAGATTGATCTTAGGAAAATGGCTCATACAGTAATAGATCCCGACAAGTTCTAAGTTCCTGGATCAAGCATCAAGCTATGGCTTTTCCAGACACATGCAGCTGTAGAGACTGACGAGCTCAAGATAAGCAGGCAGTATAACAGCGTTGACTTTGTGGATGATGAATCCAAGATCACCAAGCAAAATGGTGAATTCACTCACAGGACAGTTTTAGGCAGCACAACAGAATTGAGATCAACAGAAGGTTCCTGAATTTTCTGAGAACATCTATCTATCTCTCTCTCTCTCTCTCTATATATATATATATATATTTATTTATATCAGAAGCAGTTCATACCCTTAAGAAGACTTCCTTTCAGTTGAAAGTATATACATCAGATCTCATCATGGGAATAAGGATATCACAATTTAATAATCCACTCAGAATCATGGTCCAGACAAGTTGACACACAATCTCAACTATCACAGCAATAATATAAAATTATTTTGGCATCTCCTTACATATTTGTAAGCTCTGGTGGTGTAGTGCCTAAGACATTGGACTGCTAACCAGAAGGCTGATGGTTCAAACCCGCTAGCCACTCCTCAGAAGGAAGATGGGGCAATCTACTTCCATAAAGATACTGTCTTGAAAACTCACAAAGAGGTCACTATGAGTCAGATCCAACTTGAGAGCAGTGAGTTTACATATTTTGAAGGAATACTTGACATGATGTACTGCAGTGAATTACTTATATGGCTTTTACTGGCCCTAGTCTTTGTAACTCCCATTGGATTACTGGGTGGGACCATGCAAATAAGGTATGTAGAACTCTGATATTGGGACTGGTTAGTTTTTCACTCTGCCAAGCTTAAAATGAGCCCTCCTAGAGGCAGAGAGCAGATCTCACTGCAATCAAGAGAGAGGAGCTGGAGGTGAAGTAGAGTGTATCCTTGGACCCAAGATCCCTGCACTGGACCTCCTTGACAGACACACCCAACAGAGAGAGACACCTGGCAGAGAGATGCTGGTAGAGAGAGATGCCAGGAAGAGAGAGATGCCCAGCAGAAAGATGGTCACATTGGAACCAAGAGGCATGAGACAGAATGGTGGGTTTACCTGGCCCACAGAGAGAGAAAACTGAGTGCTCTAGGGCAAAAGATTTGCTGGTGGAGTGGGGTGCACCTAGGTATACTTATCAGATGAGCTAAAAAGAACTTTGTCACACTTGCCTAAGCAGAGCCGTTAAGAGGCCAAGGGTCAGACAGGCATGTCTGAAGGCACAGCAGAGGGGAGATTGTCCTGCTCAAAGAACTGTATCCTGAGTGTGTTCCTGAACCTGAATTGTAGCCTGTTATTTTCCCAATAAAACCCATAATCATGAGTATGGTCTGTGAGTTCTTTGTGGCTATTACCAAAAAAAA
>NW_006922071.1:2179996-2184612 GCF_000298275.1 Orycteropus afer afer | reverse complement strand
TGAGCAAGTGGTTTGGCTTTAGGTAAATCTAGGCAGAAAAGTCTTGGCCTATGAGAGAAACTACTTCCAGGACTGGACGTAAAGGAAGCTGGTGAGTAGATGGAAGCTGGTGAGTAGATGGCCTTGTACGCTGCCCACTTGTGACCACCTGGGTACACTTGATGAGTGTAAGTTGGGAAAGTGCAGCAATGAAGAAACAGGCTGAGTTTGGTACTTTTTGACCTAGCCTAGGAAGCTTAGGGGTGATAGGGAGGGCTGGCTGGTCTGAAGTGCAAGAAGTTTTGTGGACTGCTGAACCTATGGGCATTGAACTAGTCCCTGAGGACTAGGGATGAGAGAGAGAAGATGCTGGCTGGTCTGAAGTGAAGGGAAGAGTGTGTGTGACTACCAAACTTGCAACTCCTACCTATGACCTAGCTGAGATGGCTAGGACTGAGCGGACCAGAACCTACCTGATTTGTAGAGGAAGATGTTTGACACTGAACTGATGGTGTTGTTGATGTTATACACCATTGAGTAGATCTGACTCATAGCGACCCCTCCATGGGTTTCTGAGGCAGTAGCACTACAGAAGTAGATTGCCCAACCTTCTGTCTGAGGAGTGGCTGGTGGGTTTGAACTGCCAGCCTTCTGGTTGGCAGTCAAGTGCCTTAGGCACTATGCTACCAGAGCTCCTTGTGTTAAGTTGCTGCAATTTGATCGCTTACTCTGGACTGGACTTTGCTTATGGGTCCAGATTCTCAAAGTTCCAAGCAAAACAGAAGATTCTTCAGAGAGAAAGGAACATACTTGTCTCCTCAGAGTTCTGTTTTGATAACTCACTGCCCTCAAGTTGAATTCGACTCATAGCAACTCCTCCTTGGGTTTCTGAGGTGTATCTCTACAGAGGTAGATTTCTCTATTTTCCTTCTGAGTAGTGGCTGGTGGGTTTGAACTGCCAGCTTTCTGGTTAGCAGCTAAATGCCTTAGACACTACGCCTCCAGAAATCAGGCAAATTAGAAATTGGCTATCTAAAATGTGGTGAGATAACAGCATGAAGTTGCTGGCTTACATGGACATGCTTATCCTTAAACTGATTGTGAAGGGGTTGTTATTTTTTTAAATATGAAAGGAACAATGGCTAGAAAAGCCAGGGTGTAGCCCGTGGTTCAGTGAATTACTTGGTATGCCTTTTCTAACCATAGGCTTTGTAACTCTCACCAGATTAATGGGTGTTGTTGTTGTTGTTAAGTCTGCCTCTGATGAATGGTCACTTTGTTGGTCACATTGATCTTTACTGCACAGGCTCTGCACCTAAACACTCACTGTCATCAAGTCGGATCCAACTCATAAGGACCCCTCCTTGGGTTTCCAAGGCGGTAACACTGCAGAAGTGTTACCAATCTTCCTTCCAAGTATTGGCTGGGGGGTTTGAAACACCAGCCTTCTGGTTAGAAGTCAAATGCCTTAGGCAGCTGTCCACCTGGTAGGTGCCTAATGATAGCTTTACAAAAACAATCCAGAGGTTTATCAGCATTTTATAACTAGTAAAGCGTGTTGTTGTTATTAGGTATCATAGAGTCATCTCAGACTCATAGCGACACTGTGCACAGTAGAACAAAACAGTGCCCAGTCCTGTGCCAGCCTCATGATCCTTGATATACCTAAGCCCATTGCTGTAGCCACTGTGTCCATCCTTCTTGTTGAGGGCCTTCCCATTCTTCATTGACCCTCCACTTTTCCAAGCATGATATCCTCCAGGGAACGGTCCCTTCTGGCAACATTAACAAAGTCGTGAGACAAAGTCTGGCTATTCTCGCTTCCAAGGAGTATTCTGGCTGCACTTACTTCAAGACAGATTTGTTAGTCCTTTTAGCAGACCATGGTACTCTTAGCATTCTTCTCTAACACCAAGCTCAAAAGCATCAACTCTTCTTCAGTCTTCCTTATTCATTGTCCAGCTCTCACATGCATAAAAGGTGACTGAAAATAGCAGGGCTTGGATTAGGCCCACTTTAGTCTTCAAGGAGACATCTTTGCTTTTCATCACTTGAAAGAGTTCTTTTGCAGCAGATTTGCCCAATGTAATATGTCATATGATGCCTTGACTGCTGCTTCCATTGGATTTGATTGTAGAACCAAGTAATATAAAACCCTTGACAACTTCAATCTTTTTCCCATCCATAGTGAAGCTGTTTATTGGACCAGTAGTGAAGATTTTTGTTTCCTTTATACGGAGGTGTAACCCATACTGCAGACTGTAGTCTTAATCTTCATCAGTAACTGTTTAAGTCATTCTCACTTTTAGCAAGCAAAGTTGTGTCGTCTGCATATCTTAGGTTGTTAATGATTCTTCCTCCAATCCTGATGCCACATTTTTCTTCATATAATCCAGCTTCTCAGATTATTCACTCAGCACACAAATTGAATAAGTGTGGTGAAAGGATCCAACCTTGACGCACTCCCTTCTTGATTTTGAACCATGCAGTATTCCCTTGCTCTGTTTGATCGACAGCCTCCTGATCTAGGTACAGGTTCCTCACGAGTAAAATCAAGTGTTCTGGAATTTCCATTCTCCTCAATGCTATATAAAATTTGTTATGATCCACACAAACAAATCAAATCAAATAGGAGCTCTGGTGGCATAGTGCCTAAGGCACTTGATTGCTAACCAGAAGGCTGGAGGTTGAAACCCACCAGCCACTCCTCAGAAGGAAGGCTGGGCAATCTACTTCCGTAGTGATACTGCTTCAGAAACCCAAGGAGGGGTTGCTATGAGCCAGGGCTGACTCAACAACAAAACAACAACAACACACAATCAAATGCTTTTGCAAAGTCAATAAAATGGAAGTAAACTTCTTTCTGGTATTCTTTATTTTCATCTAAGATCCATCTGACATCAGCAATGGTCTCCCTCATTCCATGTCAGGCTTTGGGCCTTTAATTTGAGTGTTGTTTATCTCATCCAAGCCCCTGGCTTTCCCACAAATCAGTTTTCTGAAGTCAGCAGCCTGAATTATATGGTGATTTGCATGTAGGCTAAAATTTCAAGGATATTGAGTCAGGGATCTATTTGAACTGGCTAGCCTTATTCCCTGCCTCTCTCAGAGAGATGGTCAAAATGGAACCAAGAGGCATGAGACAGAGTGGTGGGCTTAAGTGGCCCACAGAGTGAGAAAGCTGAGTGCCCTTGGACAGGGAGCTCGTTGGTAGAGTGGAGTGCACCTAGGTTACCTATTGGGAAAGCTAAAAGAATTTTGTAGCACTTGTCCAAGCAGGGCAGAAGCCAGGCCCAGAGGCCAAGGGCCATGGAGGTGTGTCTGAGGGCACAGCAGAGAGGAAACTGTCCTGACTGAAGAACTGTGTCCTGAGTGTGTTCCTGAACCTGAATTTTAGCCTGTTACGTCCCTAATAAACCCCATAATCATAAGTATTGTCTCTGAGTTCTGTATGGTCAATGCAATGAATTATTGAACCCAGCAGAGGAGTAGTGAGTGCTGTGGGAGGGATAGTTGGTGTCAGAATTGATAAAAGCCTAGAGGGTGGTGTCATGCCTGACCTCATAGGAATAAGCCTTGGGCTGTTGATGGTGATTCTGTTTTACTTTTTCAAAGTTGGAGGAGTTGAGAAAATGCTGCCTCCATACCTTTTTTGCACATCATAACATTTTGACATAGCACAGTTTTAATCAATGGTTACATTTTTTAAGAAGTTTTTCTTATAAAGGTTATATTCCCTTACTACAACTATCAATTTAAAAAACAAAATGAAAGGCACTTTTGCCCTCAAAGGGCCAAAGAAAAGAAAACAGGTGGTTGTTAGATATGAGTGGTAAATGTGTATAACTTCTGAAAGTCATTAGATAATTTTTAAAGAAAGTTGAACAAAGTACTCGCTAAGCAAATGGGCCATTAAATTGTCAGATATTGTCCATCACTGAAAAAAATACTCTGACCATATGGGTGATTGACTGTCTTCATTTAGGCTTTTTATGATAGACACATACCAATTCATCATCTTCCAAGGTGAATGGTATTTGTTGGGAAAACCTCTGACATAATTATATTTGTCACTTCAGTAGATATTTGATGATGGCATATAAAGTTAACATGGCCTGTTGTTATTGTTGTTGTTGTTGCTATGTGCCATCGAGTCAGACCAGACTCATAGCAACTCCTCCTTGGGTTTCTGAGGTGGTATCACTACGGAAGTAGGTTACCCAACTTTCCTTCCAAGGAGTGGCTGGTGGTTTTGAACTGCCAGGCTTCTGGTTAGCAGTCAAGTGCCTTAGTCTCTATGCTACCAGAGCTCCCTAACATGGCATAAGATGTAAAAAATAATGAATATAAGGCATATTTGGGTAATGTATTACAATATATATACAGCCAAAACCAGGTCAGGAGTTGATTGTGGAACAGACCATCAACTGCTAATATGCAAGTTCAACTTGAAGTTAAAGACAATTAAAACAAGTCCAAGAGAGCCAAAATATGATTTTGAATATATCCTTCCTGAATTTGGAGCTCATCTAAGGAATAGATTTGATGCATTGAACACCAGCGACCAAAAACCAGAAGAATTGTGGGAGGATATCAAGAACATTATCCATGAAGAAAGCAAGAGATCACTAAAAAGA
>NW_006922071.1:2175915-2178673 GCF_000298275.1 Orycteropus afer afer | reverse complement strand
TACAGAAGTAGATTGCCCCATCTTCCTTCCGAGGAGTGGCTGGTGGGTTTGAACTGCCAGCCTTCTGGTTTGCAGTCAAGTGCCTTATCCACTAATCTCATGTAGAAAAGACTAACCATTAACAATATTCTAAAAACTTGTCTAAATTTTCTGCATTCCATTAAAAAGCATTATTGAATATCAAAAAGTATTGTCACAGATGCTTTAATGAGAAATGTAGTGGGTTCAATTGCACATAGACTAATTTTGAAATGTTAAGTTTGATACATTTACTTTCAAGAGCACAGTTTTCCTCTAATTTTCAGTGTGTTCCATTTGAAGACATCTTGATTGGGAGCTCTGGTAGCATATTCCCTAAGGCACTTGACTGCTAACCAGAAGGGTGACGGTTCAAACCCACCAGCCACTCCTTAGAAGGAAGGTTGGGCAATATGCTTCCGTAGTGATACTGCCTCAGAAACCCAAGGAGGGGTTGCTATGAGTCGGGTCCTACACGAAGGCACGCAACAACAACAACAACAGAGTGGCATTACACTTTTTGGGTTAAATTGAAGATTTTTTGGCAATAAATTCCCACAAGGCACAGTCAGGAGAGCCAATGATTGGCAAACATATCCCGCATGATGTGCAGTACTTCTCAGGCAGTGATTCTGGGATAGAATTTGAGAAAGTCCTCCAGAGTAGGAAACAAGGATCTTGGTTCTTTCTGAACTTGTTTTTCCTGTCTGTATTATGAATGCCTCAGAAATAGTCTCTGATGTCCTTTCCACAGCTCGGGTGGTACAACAGTGAAGAATTCACTAACTAAATGAAAGGCTGGTGGTTTAAACCAACCTAGAACTTCCATAGGAAAAAGACCCAGTGAACTGCTCTGGTCAAGACTATAGTCTAGAAAACCCTACTGGACAGATCTATTCTGTTGTATGTGGTCAACATGAGTTGGAATCAATGAGAAGGCCACCTAACAAGTTCTCACTGTCCTAGATGGAAATGGGGTTTTATACAAACTTGTTGTTTATGAAATTTGCATGTGTTTCATTGATTTTCATAGATTTTATTATTTTAACTATGACAATTAGAAGTAATAAATATGCTACGAATAAAATGGATAACATATGCACATGTGTTAGTCTGGGTGCTCTAGAGAAACAAAAACCAGTAAAGCTTATACATCTCTCTCTCTCTCTCTCTCTATATATATATATATAGAGAGAGAGAGAGAGAGAGAGAGAGAAATTTGTCTTAGTAAAATGGCTCACACACTTATAGAAGCAGGCAAGTCCAAAGTTCCTGGATCAAACATCAAGCTGGAGGCTTTTCCTGGCTCTTGCAACAGCAGGGGCTGAGGAGCTCAAGGCTGGCAAGCAGTACACCTGCTGTTGACTCCAACGAATGACGAATCCACGACCTCCAGGATGAATGGTGGACTGTTCACTCACGGACAGTTGTAGGCAGCACAACAGAATCCCGATCCACAAGAGAATGTTTCTCTTCCCAGGATGTCCTTGAATATACTGGAAGCAGGCCACACCCCTAAGGAAACTCCCTTTGAACAGATTGCCAGCTCAAAACATAATCATCTGATCCCATCATGGGAATAACCACATCACAACAGCTTAAACCACACAGAATTGTTGTCCAGCCAAGTTGACACACATCTCCAACTATCACAGCGCATAAGGGATAGCAAGAGTTTTTACCTGCAAAATCTAATAAAACAGCTTTCATTTTTTATAACAATTATAGCCTTATACAAAGTCTTATATTATAACAAAGTCTAAATAATACTTTATTTCAATTGCTAGAAAATAATTCAAAAGGAAATATACTGTGAATGATCTCTTGTTGGAAAATAATTGCATTTATTTTTATGACATTGAACTTCTGACTATTTTATATCTATTTGTAAATACTAATCATCTACTTTGCAATTTCAAAGAAGAAACTTAAAAAAACAAACAAACAGAAAAAGAGCTCTGTCCTATGAGGTATACAGCCCATCCCTCTGCCTGCCAACCTGGCATGTATTCACAATGGATCATTCTATAACAGCTGTCTCAAGTGATCAGCAGCATCTTAGAAACTAGTTTCTAGAAAAGCTAGTACACTTCTGTTAGGGTTAAGCATCTGCACTTTGAGCACTAACTCATAACATTGAATGGTAAAATGTATTGTAAGAGTATTTAATACTTCGTGTAAACTCCAGTGCAAAAGGAAAACAGTTTTTCAAAAGAAAATCTGATGTTATGAAAAGAACCAAAGAAGGTAATAGCAGCAAGATTATTCTGAACAATACATTTTTGTTTATATATAATGTGTTCCCATGTTGCCCAAAAGAACAAAAATGTCAGATATATATTGCAAAACCAACTACTGATTCAAAGGCCTGGCAGTTTTAGAACTTGCCTAACATGATAGAATCAATGAATTGTCTTATTTTTCAGAGGAAAATTCATTTACTTTTATTTTTATTGTTTTCCTAGTTACTTGGAAAAAAAAAAAAAGGTCATGAAAGATTTAGTAGTTTTTCTGAGCATATTCCACCTAAGAAAAATCATGGCAGATTGAAAGTTCAGTTTTTTCATAAGTTATGGTTTTGCATATCAAACACATTTTCATTCTTTTTTAATATCATGATGACCAGTAACCACATATTACAAACCACAAAACATAAAAAGAAACTCAAACAAATGTGCACACTAACTTCAAATATCAACTTTGACAAATTTTAATGGTTTGTTATAATATTCACTGAAAC
>NW_006922071.1:2173890-2175090 GCF_000298275.1 Orycteropus afer afer | reverse complement strand
ACACACACATATACAGTTTACCAGATACTGTTACACAATTTAAGAATATAAAGATTAGTGGCACCAACTTTCTCTTTTATTTTATAATGGGAAATGGAATAGACGTATATTTAAATAAGGGAACTGAGGCAGAGAAAGCTTACATTTTGAAGAATGGTGGTTAGTTAAGTCATTTCTTTGTGAAATATTGGGTAATATGGTGGAGGAAAAAAGCAAATCAATCATTAAAATCATAAGACTAAAATAAGTTATAAGGAATGCTGTTCAAAATTAATTGTATTATCTTCAGAACTTCATCTGAAACAAAGAATTTTTCACTATAATTGACCTCTTCAGTAATATCAGACCACACATGCTTCTGTAGGTTCTGATGTTTGGAACATGAATCTATAATGTACCATTTCTTTCCTTTTCATGTATACAGATAATGGCCTCCACATCTCTCAGTGGATAATAAGAACAAAGAACATAAACAGACTGGAGTACTTTGAAATATTAATATGAGTAATTGGATTTATATTGTCATTCTTTATGACAAAGAACAAATACAGAGCCATTTCTTCCACTTTAATTCTACAATTACATGAGAAAAGGCCATTCAAAATTATCCAAATGAGAGGACCTATTCATTAGCATTTTCAGAAAAAGGAAAAGAAAAATGACACCCAGATCAGGACTTATAATATAGGATTTAAATATGTTGGCAAATGGATGTATTTTGTGATTTTTAATCCATAATTAACAAATGGAACTTTCTTTTCCCCATCAGTTCAGTTCTTCTAATCTCTAGATCTTTAAGACAGAGCCAGACTTTTTAGCTGTTGAGCACAGAAATCAATGTACTATCATGGTAAAATATTTGCTATTAATATTATTTGTTTGAATAATTTGAGAGTCATCAAAACTTGTACTTTTCTATTTGAATATAAATTTCTCTTTCAGTTGCTGTTTAAATCTTTACCTAATGATTGTTTCCTAAATTTTTAGATTGCTTTATTAAAAAAAAAAAAAAAGAAAAAAGAAAAGATTAATTGAAATATGTCTTGGTATGTATTTAAAGTACAAATATATGTATGTGTGTGTGTGTGTGTGTAATTTTGGAGCTTTAACACAAAAAATGAAATGTGCCTTTAAACTGGATTCCCTCCTTCATGAGTAATACATGGTAAAAAAAAATCCTGACTCTCTCTGAGTATATAA
>NW_006922071.1:2172281-2173436 GCF_000298275.1 Orycteropus afer afer | reverse complement strand
GGAAACCCAAGGAGGGGTCGCTATGAGTCGGGGCCGACTTGATGGCATGTAACAACAACAACAACATGTAGCACTACTTATTTTAACCAGTAGAGTAAGTGATAATTCTTGCAAGGGACTTTCCCTGACCAAGAAAAAAAAAAAAAAAAAGGTTCAGTGGAGCCCTCGGAGCTGGCATAACTCGGTGGCCAACTCTGGGGCTCATGAATGTTTTGTTTTATTTTTGTGCTTTGCTTTTTGGGTGGGGTGGCCCCATAGTGTTGTGACTGCCCTAGGAACAGCCTGAGTGCATACATGTGTCCGTGTGTGCTAGAGGAGGGGGAGACATAGATGGATAAAGCCTAATGAGTCTTCGGGTGAAATGAAGGACTGCTCCTGGGTCTTGGGGCAGATTTTGGTAGCCCCTCTCAACATGCTGATACTACTACTGTCTGCTTACTACGTTCTCCATTTACATAAACAATATTTTGATTAGGACTGTTTAGTTTGGAAATTATTTAAAATTAAAGATTGTATCATCTATAACACATAATTCTAAATGTCTAGTGTAGTGAACCTCCTATTTAAAAAAAAAAAAAAAAAGAGGAAAAAAGAAAAAGAAAAACTGCTGACAAGTCCATTCTGGCTTACAGTGACAGTATAGGACAGAGTAGAACTTCCTCACAGGGTTTCCAAGGCTGTCAATCTTTATGGAAATAGACTGACTCATTTTTCTCCTGCACAGCACTTGGTAGGTTCAAGCCCCCAATCTTATGCTAAGTGTGGCACACCACCTTTACCACCACACCACCAGGGCACATCCTATGTCCTATAACAAAAATCCTACTACCCTCCGGTTGATTCCTATTCCTAATGACCCTATTGGACAGAGAAGAATTGTACCATGGGGTTTCCAAGGCTGTAAATCTTTAAGGAAGCATCTTTCTGGTGAGTTCAAAACCTGGCCTGTGTTAACAGCCCAGTGCTTTAACCTCAGTGCCATCAGAGCTCCATAAACCTCCTATTCAAAAGCTCAAAACCAAACTAACTGCCATTGATGTAATTCTGAGTCATAGCAACCCCCATTAGGTTTCCAAGGCTGTAAATCTGGAGGGAAACAGAATGCCTCATCTTTCTTCCTTGGAGCAGCTGATGGGTTTGAAGCACTGGCATTAC
>NW_006922071.1:2171111-2171656 GCF_000298275.1 Orycteropus afer afer | reverse complement strand
TGAGGAATATTATAAAAATAATATATTGATTACGTGCAATATGACTAAATAACATTTATGGTTAGTTTAATCTAATCATGATACTAAATGTGTTTAGGTCATGAGAAGGACAGCATCAGGGGTAGACAGGACACAGAAATTTCACAGGCACCATTCACAGTGCTAATGACTTATGGAATTTGGGGAGAAGAGAGAAGAGCCCTTGTTGTTTTTTGCTTTTTTCCCACGATGTGTGAAGTCTTTTAATTTCTCAAGACATGAAATTTGTATTTAATTTGTATTAATTATCTTGAAAATCCACTTAATTACACTGTGACATGCATCATTTATTACATAGTAAACCATATTAAACTTTTTTTAATAATCAAACTGATTTATTCATTAAAATCAAATAATTTATTTTATAAAACTACAATTTGTAAATTATATGCACATATTGGCAATCCATTAAGAATAGAATCATAGAAAATTAACATTTGAATTAATGAAAAGAAAGCAGAATTTCCAGACAAGCTGAGTTGACTGATGATAGTCACCTTACTAAA
>NW_006922071.1:2168609-2169766 GCF_000298275.1 Orycteropus afer afer | reverse complement strand
GTGTCTCTTTCAGCAGCACATCTTCCTCAACCAGCAGTCAGAGAGAGTTCTGCCTCCAGGAAGCCTCCTTTTGAGCCCGGCAGGGTGGTCAAACTAGCCAATCATAACATCAGAACTCTAAGCACCTGAGAGAGAGTGGGAACCTCCCAGAACACTGTTTTGTTCCACTCCCAACAGAAATACTCCAGGTGGACAACTTCAGCAATCAGGAGCTCCTTAGTTGCTCATAGAAAACCCCACCTTGGAGTTTACAAAGACTTATGGGTAGAAAAGCCACACTAAGTATTTTACTATACTGCAGCACTACATCACCAGAGCGCCTAGACGTATATTAATATACTCTGTATTTTAATGTCCATCTATTCTGTATAATAGTTATATAATATTCTTTTATTTTTTTCACTGAAACTTATAAATTATACATCTATAAAATGTGTATTAAATAACTTATTATTAATGGATGGATTATTTCTCTTGTATTGCATGTAAAATACAAATGCATGGTTTTCCATTTGTATATAAAGTGTTTTTCTGAATAACATTAGGTAATACAACATAAGAAATAAGTATAAATAAAAAAGTTAAAGTCACTCTAAATGACAATTGCCAAGTGAAAATGTAATGGAAATTTCACAGGTGTCCATTTGGACAATGTTACTTTTAGGTTCAGGCAGAAAGGTTCCTTGCTTAATAGGCTCTCTGGCCATGTCTCTCTCCCAGAGGGGGATGAATTTATGGGTTCAACAGAGTGTCCACCAGGTATCCAGATGCCTCTTAGCTTTCAGTACTTTCTGGTAAAAAAAAAAAAAAAAAATCAAACATGATTTCCTTCTCAAGATATGGGTCCTTTCTGACAGCATGACCAAGCAGGTGAGGCAAAGTCTGGTCATTCTTGCTTTTAAGGAGCATTTCATTTATAGTTCTTCCAGTACAGATGTATTCATTGTTCTGGCAGTCCATACTATTTTCAGTATTCTTCCCCAAGACCATACTTCAAATAGATCACTTCTTTGGTGTTCCTTATTCATTGTCTAACTTTCACATGCATATGGAACTATTGGACATACCATGGCTTGAGGCAGGAGCATCTTAGCTTTCAAAATGAAATCTGCTCTTTAACACTTCACAGAGGTCTTTTGCATCAGATTTTCCCAGTG
>NW_006922071.1:2163247-2165259 GCF_000298275.1 Orycteropus afer afer | reverse complement strand
TTGTTATGCTAATGTAATAGTTCAAATAAAATATATAAACCCAGATTATGTCAGTAGATGAAATGGAATTGTGGATTTATTTTGAGTGTAGGACTTGATAGGTTGAATGTGGGGTAGAAAGAAAGAGGACAATCTAGAATTTAATGTAATATATTAAAATGCAAAACACTGAAGGAACTTAGTTTGGGAAAAAGATTTAAGGTTAGATGTGGAGATGTAAAGATAGAAAATCCTACATGTAATGCAAATAGAGATACCTAGTAGAAACTTATTTATCCATGTCTGAAATTTATGGGAGATATAACAGCTTAGAAATTAAAAGGAAAAAAAAAAAGTTAATAGAAGACAAAAATCAAACAAACCCAAATGCGTTGCCATGGACTCAATTATGACTGGTAGTGCCACTACAGGACAGAATAGAACTGCCCTAGAGGGTCTCCACGGCTGTAAACATTTAAAGAAGCAGACTGCCTCACATATCTCCTGTGGCTGATGGATTTGAAATATCCACCTACTGATTAGCAGTTGAATGCTTTCATCACCAGGTAGATTTGCTTCAAAGTCATGGGACAGAATTGAATCACCTAGAGAGTGAGTATGGAGGGAGAAGACCAAGGGCCTAAAGACTAAGTTCTTTTCTTAGTTTTATAATTTAGCATTTAATAGAAAAGGTTAGGGACCCAGAATATGCAAATATATATAACATAAAACAAACCAAACCACACTCATGGCCTTCGAGTGGATTCCAACTCATAGCGACCCCCTTTGGCTTTATGAGGTGGTGAATCTTTACAATAGTAGATTGCCCAGTCTTCCTTCCACAGAGTGCCTGATGGGTTTGAAAAATCTATATCTTCTGTACCCAATTTGTATTTTGCAACTTCCTCTGGAACAGAGCCCCAATAAACTTTTATTCCCATTCCTTCAGGCCAGGTTCTGTTCAAAGTCACCAGTCTCTTCACATTACCAGAAGTCCTCAGTCATTACCTTGTTCTAACAGGACCAGATGATACAACTCAATGACTTCTTATTTATTGAAATGTTTTTTTGTTTTGTTTTGTTTTCCAGGGCATCACTTTCCAGAGTTTCACTCTCTGAGTCCTTCATTAACTTGATGGATGTTGTCATTATATATCATACATATGTGCATATTTCTATATCATGTTGTTATTGTTGTTGTTAGCTGCCATTGAGTCATCTCCAACTCATAGTGATCCTATGCACAGCAGAACGAAACCCTGCCTGGTTCTGTGCCAGCCTCATGATCCTTGCTATACCTGAGCCCATCATTGCAGTCGCTGTGTCTATGCATCTCACGGAGGTCCTCCCCTTCTTCTTTGACCCTCCACTTTACCAAGCATGATATCCTTCTCTGAGGAATGGTTCCTTGAGACAACATGACCAAAGTAGGTGAGATGAAGTCTGGCCATTCTTGGTTCCAAGGAACATTCTGGCTGCCTTTCATCTGGACCAGATATGTTAGTTCTTTTAGCAGACTCAGCATTCTTGTCCAACACCACAACTCAAAACATGAACTTGTCTTCAGTCCTTCTTATTCATTGTACAGCTTTCACATGTGTAAAACAAACAAAACAATGCATAAGAGGCTATTGAAAATACCATGGCTTGAGTTAGGCACACCTTAGTCTTCAAGGAGACATCTTTGCTTTTCATCACTTGAAAGAGGTCTTTTGCAGCAGATTTGCCCAAAATGATACATCATCTGATGCCTTGACTGCTGCTTCCATTGGGGTTAATTTTGGAACAAAGTAATATGAAATCATTGACTTCAATCTTTTCTCCATTTATCATAATACCACTTATTGGTCCAGTTCTGAGGATTTTTGTTTTCTTCATATAGAGGTGTAATCCATACTGTAGACTGTAGTCTTTAATCTTCATCAGCAAGTGCTTCAAATCATCCTCACTTTCAGCAAGCAAAATTGTGTCATCTGAGTATCACAGGTTGTTAATAAGTCTTCCTCCAATCTGATGCCATGCTCTTCTTCATA
>NW_006922071.1:2161502-2162767 GCF_000298275.1 Orycteropus afer afer | reverse complement strand
CCACCAGCCACTCCTCGGAAGGAAGGTTGGGCAATCCTACTTCCGTAGTGATACTGCCTCGGAAACCCAAGGAGGGGTCGCTATGAGTCGGGGCCAACTCAATGGCAAACAACAACAACAACAACAACATGATATTAATGGCATTGTTTGATAATTTCCACATTCTTAAGAATGGGTACAAGTATGGATCTCTTCCAATCAGTTGGTTCGGTAGCTGTGTTCAAATCTCTTGAGATAACTTAGTGAGTACTTCAAGCGGGGCATCTGTTTGTTGAAACATCTTAATGGGTATTTTGCAATTTCTGGAGCCTTGTGCTTCACCAGTTCCTTCAGGACAGCTTTGACTTCTTCCTTCAATACCATTGGTTGTTGATCATATGCCACCTCCTGGAATGGAACAGCTTTGATCAATTCTTTTTGGTACAGTGACTCTGTGTATTCCTTCCATCTTCTTTTGATGTTTCCCATATCATTCAAAATTTGACCATAGAATCTTTCATTATTACAACTTAGAGGCTTAAAGGTTTTATTCAGTTCTTTCTGCTTGAAAAATGCTGATAGTATCCTTCTCTTTTGGTTTTCTAACTCCAGGTTATTGGAGTATTGTGCAATTACTATAATAATTGTGCACTGTGCAACTCCAGGTTATTATAGTATTGTGCATTTCGTTATAGTAATTGGCTTTGTCTTCTCGAGCTGCTCTTTGAAACCTTCTGCTCAGCTCTTTCATCTTGTCACTTCTTCCATTTGCTTTAGCTATACTACACTTAAGAGCAAGTTTCAGAGTATCTTCTGAGATACATGTTGACCAATATTTCATTTCTTGTTTTTTAATTACTTCTTTCTTTCTTCAGGGAGCTCCAGTGTCATAATGCCTAAGGCATTTTACTGCTATCCAGAAGGCTGATGGTTCAAAACCTCCAGCCACACCATAGAAGGATGATTGGGCCATCTACTTCCATAGTGATAGTGCACTGGAAATCCATGGAGGAGTCAGTATGAGTCTGATCCAACTCGATGGCAGTAATTTTGTTTTTATTGGGATTTGATTTCTTAATGGATAATTTTCTTTTCTTTTTCTTTTTTTAATTGTGATTTGGGTGAAGATTTACAGAGCAAATTCACTTTCCATACAGCAGTTCACATATACTTTGTCTCATGACATTGACCACAGTTAACCACAATTTCCACAGCTCCTCTCCCACTTCCTCGCCATTGTTACCTCTTCCCTGTGTCTATTAGTATTAATCCTCCATGGACTCCTG
>NW_006922071.1:2156287-2157611 GCF_000298275.1 Orycteropus afer afer | reverse complement strand
TCCACAATTATCTTCTGTGTCTGTGTTAATTGGTTTCCCTTTTCTTTGTTGAAGAGGGTCTGTGTAGTCTTTCTGCCTAGTCTGCCATCTTAAGAGCAGCTCATGGATAATTTTCTTGATAGCATCTCACAATTCTGGTTTTCAGTTATTAGTGCTCAATACATCAACTCTATTCTTTAAATGGTCTCCAAATTCAGGAAGGATATTATCAAGGTCATATTGTGGCTCTCATGACTTATTTTAATTGTCTTTAAGTTCAACTTGAATGTGCATATGAGCATTTGATGGTCTGTTCTACAATCAGTTCATGGTCTTGTTTTGTGTGAAGATATTGAGCTTCTCCATCTCCTCTTGCCAAAGATCAACTGATCCGATTCCTGTGTGTTCAATCTGGTAAGTCCATGTGTACAATCATCGCTTATGTGGTTGAGAAAAGGTATTTTCAATGAAAAAGTCATTGATCTTTCAAAATTCTATTGTTGTGATCTCCAGCATTATTTCTATCACCAAGGCCATATTTTCTAACTACTGGTAACTCTTCTTTGTTTACAACTTTTGCATTCCAGTTACCATTGATAATTCCTGTTCCCATCTTGTTTGCATGTTACGTTGATTTCAGACTGCAGAAGGTGGTAGAAATCTTCAATTTCTTCATCTTTGGCTTTGGTGTTTGGTGCATAAATTGGAATAATAGTAGTATTAACTGGCTTTCCTTGAGGTGTGTGGATATTATCCTATCAGTGGCAACTCTGTGCTTCAGGACAGATCTTGAAACAGTCTTTGTGATGATGAATGTCACACCATTCCTCTTCAATTTGACATTCCCTGCATAGTAGATCATATGGTTGTCTGATTCAAAATGGCCAAATCCAGTGCATTTCAGCTAACTAATACCTAGGATATTGATCTTTATAGATTCCATTTCATTTATGACAATTTCCAATCTTCTTAGATTCATGCTTCATATATTCCATGCCCTAATTATTAACCACTGTTTGTATCTGTTTCTACTCATTTTGAGTTGTGCCATATCAGCCAGTGGAGGTCCAAAAACTTTACTCTATCCATATTATTAAGGTTGTCTCTACTCTGAGGAGTCAGCTCTTCCCTAGTTGTAGTTGGACTGCCTTCGGACCTGAGGGCCTCATCTTCCTGCACCATGTTGGCCAGTGTTTCTGGACTATTCATAGAGTTTTCCTGTAAAATCAGATAGTGTTTCAATGCTATTCATAAGGTTTTCACTGGCCAATTGCTTGAGAAGTGGATGGCCTCTTCCTTCCAAGTCTGTCTTAGCCCAGAAGCTCCACTGAAACCTGCCCACCAT
>NW_006922071.1:2150889-2155682 GCF_000298275.1 Orycteropus afer afer | reverse complement strand
TTCAATAAGTAAGAAGTGATTGAGTTGTGTAATTTCGTCCTGTTAGAGCAAGGTAAGGACTGAGGACTTCTGGTAATGTGAAGAGACTGGTGACTTTGAACAGAACCTGGCCTGAAGGAATGGGGATAAAAGTTTATTGGGAATTTGTTCCAGAGAAAATTACAAAATATAAATTGGGTACAGAAAATACAGATTCCCCCTCCCCCCAAACAGGAGTTTTATCAAATATTGTAGCAGAAATATATTCTTACATGTGGAGTAGGACACAGGATCAAGAAAAATTTTCTTTAAGATGGAATATATACTGTATAAGATTTGTATGTTTTGGTATTGATTCAGTAGGGATTAAATATAACAATGATGAAGGAAATAGATAAGATTTATAAGGGTGGAGTGCTTGAGTAGGAGAAAGTTTACGACAAGTGGACAGAGAAGTTTTGAACAGAGCATGAGCATTTCTTCCATTAGGAAACAAGGGAAAACATTCTTTGTATGTCCATATGTACACATACAAAAGCACACCCACCTGTGTGCACATGCAGGGTGTTTGTAAATTAGATATCGGAGAAAGCTGTGCATTTTTTTTTTTTTTTTCCTGAAGGTTTCCGATTTTTTTAAGGGAGTAGGAAGTTAGGTCATCAGTTAAGAATAAAAAGGGCATGTAGGAAGTTTGAGGAGAGAAGAAATATTGATTTCTTCCTTTAGTAAGTGGTAAGGGAAATTGATTAGGGAAATATAATTGGATTCTCAGAACCCACTTGAAAGAGATCATTATGAAATTAAAGTGAGAAGAGTCATCTATATTTGTAGTTCTCTAGTCAAAATGTATTTGTTCAGCCACAGATGCAGTGTAACTGGGAGTGTTGGATAAACCAAAAGTAAGTTTTCCAGGAAACTATTTTGGAGGGAAAAAGTTAGGAAATCAAGGACTCAGAAATAACCTGTACTTTAGTAACTCTAAGATAGATATTTCTCCTCACAGACATTGAATAATCTGATCATTACCTATCAACATGGAAAGGAAAAATGGTGTCAATATCTCATAAAATAGAAAAATGAAGAAGAATAGTAAAACAATTTAAATATGAATAATAAAAGTATAACCAAATCAAGACACCTATGTTACAATACAAAGAGCACTGGTGGTGGTGTAATTAAGGCATTTGGCTGCTAATCAGAAGTTCAGCAGTTCAAGCTCACCAGCTGCTCCATGGCAGGAAGATGAGGCAGTTTGCTTCCTTAACAATTTACAGGCTTGGAAACCCCATGGGGCAGTTTACTCTGCCCTACAGAGTCATTATGTGCCAGAATCTACTCTATGGTTTGGTTTATGGTCCAGTACACAAAAAACTCAAAATCCATTTTCTTCAAGACAGTTACATAAGATGAAAAGTTTAGACTCTAATCCTTGCATCCTTAAAGTATTTGCTTATAAAATGAGAGTCCTTACACCACTTGAGATCATGTGCGATCCCGTGTCAGAGTAGGCTGCTTAGCGGCAGCAGATCAAGCTCTCTAGTTCTCATCAATTATTCATCATGACAAAGGATTCTATGCAGGAAGGCTGTGACTTGTCTTTGATCTGTTTACCTCAGCCAGGGTTAGCCCAGCAGTTTTCATTCTCTTGTCTTCTAGGTTCCTGTTTTGTCCTCAAAACAAGAAATACAGATTCCCTTGTTTATTTCAGATAGGAAAGGAGAAAAGCTGCAGGGTTTTGAGGAATTACCTCAACTCTGAAACTCTGGCAGAAACAAATTAGAGATGACTCGATAAGATTGCACAGTAAGGATATTTTGTGCTTCTTGTCCAAGAAAGTGTTTGGACACCTTGACCTTGAGTCTGGAAGTTCAATGGTGCACGTATATGATTCATAATAGTTGAGGGATGAAAGTTAGAGCAAAAGAAGTGCTACATATACTATACTATTAATCATTAAAATGAACACTATATTGATAATACTGGAAAATAAATACTTGCAATTGAACCAATTTAATGTTTAGTTGTGTCATAATTTTAGGTGCTCTGTAGAATGATATACCATTTCAGAGAAATGAGTTTTCCTACTTGTTTGACCACAGTTGTACCAGTCCCCATCCCAACAAATTTTGATCTACTTTGTCTGAATTGGCCCTAAGGAGTGGGACCAGGTAGCTTTGATCTTCAGGCTTGGGGATAATGTACTCTACTGGAAGTCCACTGGTAACATAAATGGTTGTGTATTTTCATGTGTGTATTATGTACAACATAATTATTTCCATCATGTTAAATATGTAAGTACTTCACAACTTTGGAGATGATATGGAAATGTATATGTGTATGTCTAGATCTAAAAATGTATTTGTGTCCACATGTAACAATTATACATATGTGTGTCCATATTCTTTATATCTACCTATTTATAGGGAGTTGTGGTAGCATAGTGGCTAAGACACTTGCCTGCTAACCAGACGGCTGGAGGTTCAAACCCACCAGCCACTCCTCGGAAGGAAGGTTGGGCAATCCTACTTCCGTAGTGATACTGCCTTGGAAACCCAAGGAGGGGTCGCTATGAGTCAGGTTTGACTCGACGGCACATAACAACAACAACAACCTATTTATAAACATAGATATAGATATAGATTTGATAGTAGAGTCAAGTAAGATATTTTTTGGTCAAACATTTTGTTTTGTTTTTTAATTTTATATTTTAAAAAGAGAAATTGAGATTAAAATATTTTATCACTTCAGAACTATTTATGTACTAAACAATTATAAGTATATAATACCAAGGTACTGAGAACTATGCTCTTATAAAAGATACTCTTATAAAACACAAAACAAAACAAAAACAGTAAAAGTGAAATGACTGTTATTTTAATGAAGGTAGGTGTATAATAAATTAACCATGATTACTATTGAGATTTCTTATTGGGCTTTCCAAATCCTGAATGTTATACTTGGAGACCTGCAAAATGTAGTAAAAAAAAGTTAATATATTTAAGTATTTTAAGTTGTTTATCTAGAGAACATGTGGAAATTCCATCATTAAATATATTTATTTTGAAAGATATATACCATGAAAAACAAATAAGCAGACAAGCAAATACTGTTCACACCAGGAAAATTGCACTCCTGGCAACCCCATATGTGACACACTAAGACTGTTCCCTAGCATATTCTTGACTATAATCGTTATGGAAACAGATCATCAGTCCTTTCTTCCGTGATGCCACTGGGTGGGTCCAAACTACGAGCCTTTAGCTTAGCAGCTGCCTGAATACTACTTGTGCTACCCAGGGACTTCTATACATGACTATAAAATCAGTAATTATTATATTTATCTTTCTGAAAATATCATTACCTTTCTGCAAATATGGTTATATAGTTACTAAGACACAGAAGTCAAATCTGCTGAATGGATTTTTAGATCTCAATTAATTGTATTTCTGTAAAGTTGAGATACATAGTCCAGTTATTCCCAAGAGTGAAGACCTCTTCTCCTGCACTTTGTGAACTATGTATGCCAGCGGACCTAGATGAGCCTCTGAAACCATGTCCTGAGCTCCCAGGCCCAATGACTCATGCCATTAAGGTATTTAGTTATGGTTAAGAAGTTTTCATACCTTATTCCCCTGTATGCTCTACTGTTTTCATGGATATATTTACAGCACATAAAAATACATTTGTGGAAATACTATTTCTCAAATTTGTATATATTCATTGGTGGAGTGCCATTCAATTTCCCACACCTGTTCAACTGTGTGTCTGTCTATGCCTGCATTCATAGCTAACTGAATAACTGCATTCTTAATTTTGGTGTTAAAATGAGAATAAACTCTGATGTGACTTCATAATTCTGTTCATTTTTCATTTCAGATATTTATTTTATTAGATAAATAAAACTAAGAAAAAATAGGAAGGAAGAGAATATTTGTTACATAATTTGATATATTATTGTGACTTTTTATAGTGAAAAGCTAAAACATGAATGGTAGATAATATTTTTTTCGATTATGAAGGAGTGTGTTGCACTCAGAAAATTCTTGGAGAGACACCTGGAGCAGCTGGACTTCTTTCTATTCTGTTTCTCAGGGTACAGTTAACCTCATGCAGTGATTATAGTAATAAAGTTAATGATCTCATTACAGCCACACTAACATTTTTATAGTGCTTTTAAATGGATGCACTCACTCAAGGTGTATGAAAGGAAGCATGGTTTTAATAATTAAAAAAAATAAATGAAATTTTCTGTCATTTAGAAATTTCTCAAGTTAAAATGAAATGAAGAATGAAGAACTGTAATGAAAGTAGTTTTAAATAACAATTGAAGGGAAACACTTTTTTAGCCTCATGTATGTTGTTATTATCATTAGGTACTATTGCCTCACAGTGACCCTACGTAAAACAGAGAAAAATCCTGCTCAGTCCTGGGCCATCCTCACAATGTTTTGTATGTTTGAGCCTGTTGTTGCAGCTCCTTTGCCAATCCATCTAGTTAGGTTCTTTCTCTTTTTCATGTGCCTTCTACTTTTCCAAGCATGATGTCCTTCTGTAGTCAATGGTACTTTCTAACAATGTGTCCCAAGTATGTGACACGAAGTCTTGCCATCTTGGCTTCCAAGAGCATTATTTCTTCCAAAACAGAGTCCATCCTTTATTCAGTATTCTTCACCAATATCAGAATAAAATAGCATTCATTTTTCTTTGGTCTCCCTCATACACACACACACACACACACACACATATACACACACATACATACATATTTATTTATTTATGTTTATATTTATATTTCTTTATTTATATAGGTGCTC
>NW_006922071.1:2150106-2150597 GCF_000298275.1 Orycteropus afer afer | reverse complement strand
TGCTTATCTCGCTCCCGGTGACTAAGCACAAGCCTGCCTGTGCTTACCTCGCTCCCGGGGACTAAGCATAAGCCCGCCCGTGCTTACCTAGCTCCCAGAGACCCGGTCCCTCTCGGGAGGGTAACAAGGGAAAGTGCTCAGTGCAGATCAGTAAGCACAAGCACACCCGTGCTTACCTTCCTCCTGGTGACTAAGCACAAGCCCGCCCGTGCTTACCTTGCTCCCAGGGACTAAGCACAAGCCCGCCCGTGCTTACATAGCTCCCGGAGACCAGGTCCCTCTCGGGAGGGTAACAAGGGAAAGTGCTCAGTGCAGATCAGTAAGCACAAGCACGCCTGTGCTTACCTCGCTCCCGGGGACTAAGCACAAACCCGCCCGTGCTTACCTAGCTCCTGGAGACCCGGTCCCTCTTGGGAGGGTAACAAGGGAAAGTGTTCAGTGCAGACCAGCGAGTAAGCACAAGCCAGCCTTGTTTCAGTACCTATGCTTAA
>NW_006922071.1:2145039-2146542 GCF_000298275.1 Orycteropus afer afer | reverse complement strand
GCTATAACAGCAGAGATTATACAGATGGTAAGAAGTAGCAACGAAGAAACCATGGCAGCAGAACCAGGAGACTGTTGTGAAAAGGCACAGACGCTGACCCACCGAGCCAGAGAGCTGAATGGCTTAGGGCAGGAGGTTTGCAGTCAGAATGTTATGCCTCTGGGCACTTTTGGAAGGAGCTAGGTTTGTTGACCCATGAAGTGATAGAGCTGAGCACCTTCTACCTGAGATTTACTGGTGAAGTGAGATACCTCTGGCACTTATTAGTTGCTGAAAAGGGCTTTTAACACTTCCTTGAGCAGGGCAGAGTCCAGACAAGCCCAAGAGGTCTGATGAGACACAAGAGACTAATGAACCAGGAAAGAGAAGCTAAAGAGAAGAGGCACAAGGGAAGCACAGGTATAATGGTCTCAAAGAATAAGGCTACTACCTCTTGGATCTCAAATTCTGAAGCTGTGGCCTACTGGGTCTCCAAAAATAGGACCATGACCTCCTATGTTTCAAAGAGTCAAACCTTCACCAACTGATTTCTGGAGTGTGGAGCTCCCATACATGAATTTAAGGAGTTTGGCAGTAGATCCAGTGCCTCTAGCTGAGGATGTGGACTTCTGTGCCCGAGGGACAGAGAATGAGGACTGCTGGGGCTGAAGGGATGGGATCACCATTCCAATGAACTAGGAGAATGAGGCTGCTCAAAGCTGAGTGAGTTTGCCATACAAGTGGGTCTTGAAAGGGAAACTGAACCCCAAGGCCAAAGGGACTCTACCCCAAATCCAGATAATGTAGCCAACACCCAGAGTCTAGAAGGTAGTGATAGTGCCTAGATGATCTCAGAGAACAGAGGATTATTTTTAAGACTAAAGAGCAAATGTAAATTATTCTACTATGTATTGGTTGCTTGGTGCCCATTATCCCTTCTTTCCCTCTAGTATCTCCCATTTCTAATGGAAATGTGTACTTTATGTCTATTCCAACATTGAATTAGAACCAGATAAGTTATATTCTAGGTATATAGACAAGTAGGAGTTTTGCTCCAAGGTGGAATTTGGACTTGGAGCTGATTTAACACTTTCTGGATGATTCAATGGAATGAGCAGATTTCATGTAGCAAGCACATGAATTTTGGGGCACAAAAGTGTGAAATGTCATGCATTGAATTGTGTCCCAAAAAAATATATGTCAATATGGCTACACCATGATTCTAAGTTTTGGAAGTTATGTAATGATGTAACTTGGCAGTTATGTAATGACATAATCAGCACCATTGCATGATCTGATGTGATCAGCCAATCAATTGTAAGGGGATTAGGGTAGAATGAAATATCATTATTCAGGTCATAGCCCTTTTATCTTAAGAGAGATGAAAGGAGGGAGAAGTGAGCAGAGACCAGATTATAACCATGAAAGAAGAGCCTGGAGTGGAGTGTGTCATTTGGACCAAAGGTCTCTGTGCTGCTGGACCCAGGGGAAGATGGATGCCAAGATACATGGAGACCTTCAAGA
>NW_006922071.1:2141819-2143584 GCF_000298275.1 Orycteropus afer afer | reverse complement strand
CCAATCCAACACAAACATGTTTAATGTGCATGTGAGCATCCAAGAAATATCATATCCTCACAACTGGACCCATAAGCAGCATCCTGATTAATGGAGAAATGATTGATGTTGTCAAAGACTTCATATTATTTGGGTCTACAATCAACACCAATGGAAGCAGAAGTCAAGACATCAGATGATGTATTGCATTGGTGAAATCTGCTGCAAAAGACTCTTTCAATTGCTGAGGAGTAATGTTGTCTCTTTGAAGAGTAAAGTACACCTAACCCAAGCCATGATATTTTCAATTGCCTCATATGAATGAGCTGGACAATGAATAAGGAAGACTGAAGAAGAGTTGATGCTTTTGAGTTGTGGCATTGGCGAAGAATACTGAAAGTACCATCAATGCTAAAAGAATTTACAAATCTATCCTGGAAGAAGTGCAGCCAGAATGCTCCTTGGAAGCAAGAATGGCCAGACTTCACTTCCCTTATTTTTGTCATGTTGTCCAAAGGGACCATTCTCTGGAGAAAGATATCATGCATGGTAAAGTGGAGGGTCAACAAAAATGGGTATGGCCCTCAACCAGATGGATTGACACAGTGACTGCAATGATGGTCTCAGGTATAGCAAGGATCATGAGGATGGCAGAGGACCAGACAATATTTCATTCTGTTGTACATAAGGTCGCTATGAGTTGGAGATGACTCAATGGAACCTAACAACAAAAACAACGGACCTTTTTTAAAAGTGTTCTTAAAGAAGAGATTTAACACTATATTCACTGTAAGTAATATACCTAATTTATTGAAGAGATTCTGGAATGAGTATAATAGATTTATATAAGAGTAAGTACATAAATATTCATTGATGAAACCAAACTTAATGTGTTATTATAAATTGGACAAAATTTATAAATCTAAAATGACAAAAGCATTTCTTTGTTTATAGACTCAGTCAATCATATTATATTGGATACCTACTGGGCAACTAGTACTATTCTAAGCACTGGAGATTAGGTGATGGGTATGATAATTAATGTTCCTCTCTACAGAGAACTCAAGTACCTAATAAATAAGAAATATAAGTAATTGAAATGCATTGATTAATATAGGGTGTGAGATACAGAAAATTTCTAGGTGGTAACATAAATAGGAAATAAGAGAAAGACTCTTTAAGAACATGACATTGAATCTGAGTTCTTAAAGACCGAAAAGAACAAGGCATGCTAAATTTAGGCAAAGAATATTCTAGTCAGGGAAAGAGGAAAGAAAATAAAACAAAAAAGAAACTTTGTTAAAAAAGTTGTAAAGGAGACAGTAGCTTGGTGTGTGGTCCAAGCAAAGTGGATAAGAAGAAATTTTGGCAGAATGTAATGTCCACAGGTGATAGATAAGCCTTTTGTAAGACCCAACAGTGGTGGGCAAGGACTTATTAGCCAGGGTAGAATTGGCTTTTCTATGGAATTGTATGAAAACCATTGATGAATTTGAAAAAGAGAAAATGCATTATTTGATTTATGTTTTAAACAATATAACCTACCAGTTAGTAAGGGACTGAAATGAAGAGAGGTACTGTAAACTGTCAAGAAGTTTTTTTGCTGTATAATTTTTTGCTTTCAATTGCCGTAGTCCAAGGGTAAGATTACAACAGTAGTAAGAAAGAAAATGAAGTATAAAGAGTTATGAATATACTTTTTGTTTAGAGTTGGAAAATTTTGCTAAAATAAGTGGATGAGAGAATAATAAATGTGTTGTTGTTGTTGTTATGCGCCGTCAAGTCA
>NW_006922071.1:2129243-2141099 GCF_000298275.1 Orycteropus afer afer | reverse complement strand
GGAGGGACAACTTCCTGGGGAAGGATATTGTCTTAGTTCTCTAGTGCTGCTATAAGAGAAATACCACAATTGGATAACTCTAACACACGGGAATTCATTCTTTTATAGTTTAGGAAGCTAGAAGTCCGACTTCTGAGTGCTGGCTCTAAGTCTGGGTAAAGGTCTGAGACCTTGTGCTTCAGCTCTGCCTCTTGCTCCATGTCCTCTGGAGCTGGAGGTGTCTCCTGACTAAGGTAATTGCTGGATGCTGAGGCTGACAAACCCAAGGTTGGCAGGTAAAATTGCACAATCCCAGTATCAGCAGGCAACACATCAGACCACTTGTTCAAGTCGTGGGACAATCCCAAGATCAGCAGGCAACATGACAGGCTACTGGGTCAAATTCAAGAACCAGAGATGAAGACTCAACCAAATGCAGGATCCCAAATGTGCAAAAACTAGAAACCTTTCTCAAAACTTCTCCATATATACTGGAAGCAGGCCACATCCCAAAGGCAACTCCACTTCAACTGATTAGGTGTTCATAACAGATTCCACCATGGAGGTGATTACAATCTCATCAATGGAAATAACTATCCCCTGCCAAGCCACTCAAAACCATGGCCCAGCCAAGTAAACACACAACCTTATCTCCCACAGATACCATGGTGGGTAAAGTAGAGAATCAGCAAAAAAGAGAAAGACTCTCAATGAGATGGATAGACAAAGTTGCTGCAACAATGAGCTCAATTTTGAGTATGGTGCAGGACAGGCAGTGTTTCATTCTCTTGTACATAGAATCATTATGAGTCAGAAAAAACTGCATGGCACCTAACAACAAAAACAATATTTTTGTGTGAACAATTAGATGAAGGTGGATGGTATCCTTGTTAATATAGAAAAGACTTTGAATGAGCAGACAGTAGAATGAAGGCAGTTCCTCATTTCTCTTTTGGTCAGGATTATTTTTTAGTTTTTAGATGATTATTCAAGTGGAGATAATTAATATAAACCAAACACCTGTTATATGTCAAAAACATGTTACATATTGTGTGGTCACTTATTTTAAAGACCATTTCGTTTAGAAGAGCTAAAAATAATGCAGATTATGTTTATAATGTTATTAGTCATTGATTTAAGTGAGATTTAAAATAATTAATGGAATTATTGTAAGGAGAGATGGCCTAGTAATAATAATTATGATAATAATTATAATTATGGCAGTAGGTTTTTCTTATTTTCTATTCTGTTCTTTTCTTTATCTGTGCAACGGGAAGATATTTCACATGAATAAGATACTTTCAACCATCTTTTTAATTAAAAAAGAAGGTTCTCAAGGGTGTTGGGTCCATTTTATTTTCAAATAAGTTAGTATTATTTATTTATTTATATAATCAGGTAACTTTATGGACCTTTTAGAAATAGATATATGAAATCATTAAGACACAAAAGGGATTTGGCAAATAATAAAACTAACACTGTCTACATCAGTGAACTGAAAGGATGTGGTGAGCTTGTCATAGGGCATTGTCTTCTTTCCAGTATGACATGGCTGGTATTCTTCATTTTCAGAAAGCCACCTCTATTCCATATTGCCCATTGTACATTGAAGGAATCAAATTTAATTACAATCCATTTCCCACCTGTCTCTTTGAGTATAATAATCATTTCATTATCACAGTTATTTTCTGATTTGGCATCTTTTATTTTAAAGGTGAAGACTCACTGTAAGACTTTACGCTACAAAAACAAACTAAACTCACTTAGGAAAAAGATGATGTTTGAGAAATATGTTGTATCCAACTGAAATTGTTATGCCATCCATACTCATTCTGTTCAGTATTTCTGAAATGTTCAAAAGAAAAACATTGAACCCACCAAAGAACTGTATGCATCTTTTGTCAAGGGAGTTAATGGGGTGAAGAAGGAAGGAGGAACCATGTGGCTTCCCATAAAGAGGAATATTGTATTCAAAGTAAGGAGCCTCAGAATTCCTCAGAAATTATATTAAAGTGAAGTAAATTGCACAATTCATCTGGAAAGTGTTGTTCATTTGCACGTGACACATTTTTCCTTTAAGTCTTGTTGTGAACTTCAGTACAAAATAGAGAGTAACAGTAAAAGATCTGCTCCACAACATCAAATAACAGAAAAATAGTTAACGATCCCAAATAATTGTGCGTATGATATACTGGGGTTCTTTGCCTTCTTCTGTTTTTATTCCATTTTCATTTCTGGTTTACTTTCTTCTTCTTCTTTATTTCTTTTTTCTTTTTTTTTTTTTATTAGCTCTGGTGGCATTGTGGGTAAGGCATTCAGTTGCTAACCAGAAGTTTGGTGGTTCAAACTCACCAGGTGCTCCATGGGAGAAAAATGAGGCAGTTTACTTCCATAAATATCTACAGCCTTGAAAACCCAATGGGGTCGCTGTGAGTCACTATTGACTCAATGGCAGTAGGTTTTTCTTATTTTTTTTCTGTTCTTTTCTTTATCTGTGCAATGGGAAGATATTTCACATGAATAAGATATTTTGTTGAGATTAACAAAATTGCCCTTAGTACCCAGTTAATCCAAATTTGCTTTCCTTTATTTTGTTTTGTTTAATGAGGTGATGCTACTTGTACATGAGGATTGTCAATATGTTCATTTGTAATTTAGTAAGCTTTGATGTTTTTCTATTGAAAAAAGAGTCCAAGTTTAAATAGAATAACTTTGCCAAGATAATCGCTTATAGAATATAACATAATCAAGGATATTTGAAACAAGTTGGATATAGGAAAATAGGGTATGGATAGAAAAAAAACAATATGTCACATAAGGAACTTAATAGCCTATTCTACTACAGGTATTTTTGTTAGTTGCCATGGATATGGGTTTGACTCATAGTGACCTTGTGAATAAAAAAACAAACATTGTTTGTTTCTGTCCCATCTTTATGGTTGTTTCTCTGTGTGAGTCCATTATTTTAAACACTGTGTCGATTTTTCTCACCGAGAGCCTCCCTGGCCTTTGATGACCCTCCACTTTACCAAATGTCATTTTTTTTCTAGTGATTTACTTGTTTTTATAAAACAAGAACCTGTTACAATTTCAAATATAAGAGATTGAACAATATAAGGGAATAATATTATTGCATATAGTAGGAGACTACATGCTGGCAAATATATTTAGGATATTAATTCAATCAAGGAATCTTCTGTATGAAAGTTTGCTCATAGTATTATTGATAGGGTAATTACTTATCATTAAATAAAAGAATCATTATTAATTTAAATTGTCATCAGTGAAAGTGATAATAAGTGGATATTACCAATGACTATTCATTGAATATTTTTATCTTGGCTGCTCCAAGAACTTACAATATTAAATTTTCATACTTATTAAGTTTTCATATTTATCAAATTTTCAAATTGTATTATTAAAAATAGAAAAAATATTTTTAGACTTTATGAATGTATTAGAGATAAATTGTAAAATGGCATGAGTAAAATTTTGAAGATATACAATTTGAAGGCAAAAGTCAATTAATCGGACCCTTTCGACTATTTTCCATAAACTCAGTAGTTTGTTTATGTCTTCTCTTAGATAGATTTGAGGTGCCATATTTGGTTCTTTCTAGACTCCTGCTAGTTTCTACATCTATTGCTTCAGTGATGAGCCTGGACATATCAGCACAAGACATTTTCATCTCTCACATTTAATTGCTTTTATACTTTCTCTCTGAGGTATTTCCAAAATCAGATACAAAAGACTAAAGCAAGTGTTAAAATGGAGTAGTTAGTTTCATTTCTGCATGAAGATAATGCAAGTTATTTACCCCTAAGTCTGAAAACAAGATCACACATACAAGGATGACAAATAGGTTGGCTAAGCACTCGTTTTGAAACTTGACAACTCACTCACTGGATAATATAAAAGGTTTGAAGTTCAAATACTCAGGGAGTTGGATATTCAGAGGGAAAAAATAAATAAATTAAAGCACTTCAGTGTACTAGGGCATCTCCAACACAGGAAGAGAAATTTTGGTGCAACTAAATGGAAAATTGACATGAATGTCAGGGACACAGAAGACATGGGTGAGCTCAAATTTAAGTAATCCAAAGATGAGAGTTCAGGACAGCTCCTTGTCTGTGGACAGAGTAAATAGAGGTTGTTTGAGTGGGGATTGCTTGTGTGTCCAATATGTTTCATTCACAGGGTAGGTGAGTGTTCCCTAACAACCTGGGGAAAGAACATGATTATCTGAGTAGTGTTAGGGGACACGAATAGAAAGATGCTAGTAGTGTACCATGAGCTGCCAAGGGGCTTAAGAAGGCACTCTAAGCAACTGACAGAATTGTCCACTGAAAGAAATATCTCGCTATGTAGAAGGAATTCAGGTGAGATATCCAGATGATGTCAAAGCCGAGGAAAGAGAGAGAGCTGAAGAACTGACACACGTGCCACGTGAGAGAAGATCAAGTTTCAGGTAGCGTCCCTGCCCACAGAGTCCTAATGCTACCTCCCCTGGCGAGTCTCACTCAAAGGAGCGCTTTCTTGCCATCGCCCTACAGTTTCCTACAGTGTTTATACTCTCTCTCTTCACGTGTAGGTGGGAGGGACAATGGATGGTACAAAGGGTAAAGTTTAATTTAAAAAAAAATAGGTTTTTCTGTTTAAATGTTTTGTTGTGTTATGTCTTTACACAGAACTCGATATATTAGTTACTGAAAGATACTGCACTAAAATTTCTCTAAGGTTTATTTTAGATAATAAACAATTTTATTATCTAAAATTGAAGAAGGGAGTTCTGGTAGCATAGTGTATAAGGCACTTGACTACTAACCAGAAGCCTGGTGGTTCAAACCCACCAGCCACTCCTTGGAAGGAAGATGGGGCAATCTACTTCCGTAGTGATACTGCCTGGGAAGCCCAAGGAGGGGTCTCTATGAGTTGGGTCCGACTCTATGGCACATAACAACAACAACAACAAAATTGAAGAAAATAATTCTTGTGGCATGTCCTAGGTTTCATCAAAGTGGTAAAGAAAGAATAGAGTCCACAGAATAAATTGACTTTGGCAGTGTGCTTGTGGAATTGGTGGGAAAAATAATGTTGTGTCTTGCTCGTTAGTTCAATCTATTTTTCAAGATCCAGGATTCACCCTCACTTCCATCTCTTGTTTTCTTGTTCATTGATTTCAGAAAGTTAGTGTTTTGGAGGTTCATATTTGCTGATTTTTCCAAAGTTTGGTAGTTCCAAGAAAGAGAACTCTGAGATAGTATTTTTTTTTTTTTTTACCCATCAATTGGTTGAATTCTGTGCTATATCAAACAAATTTTCAACGTGTAAGTAACACACATACTCATTTGTTTTCTTGTTTAAAAGGAAAATTTACATTGACTTCTTCATTAAAAAAAAAGTTTTTTTTCAACTGTTTTCTCTCAGAGATTATAGTTTTCTTTGACAAAAGCGTATTTGTCTTAAAAAGGGTGTTTTATTCTTTTAGATGTACCTGTGTTTTATTTACTGTGCAAACATATTTGGCTATGTGCATCATAATGTATTATGGATAGCACAGAGAAGAATGGCAATTCTAGAATACTTGTGCTTATAAGGGACCTATACGTAGACTAGGAGGCTATGGTTCAAACAGAAGAAGGACATACTACATGGTTTTAAATCAGGAAAGGTGTGAGTCAGGATTGTTTCCCTTCATCATATATATTCATTCTGTTTGTTGAGCAAATAGTTTGACAAACTTGACTATATAAAGAAGATGTGAAGGAGACTCATTAACAACCTGAGATATGCAGATGACACAACTTTGCTTTCTGAATGTGAAAAAAGACTTGAAGCACTTACTGATGAAGATCAGAGATCACAGCCTTCATTATTGATTACACATCAACATAAAGAAAACAGAAATCCTCACAACTGGACAGATAAGCAACATCACAACAAATGGAGAAAAAAAGATGATGTTGTAAAGTATTTCCTTTTACTTGGCTACACAGTCAAGAAATCAAACGATGCATTTCATTGAGCAAATATGGTGCACTTATTTATGATAAAGAGTGAAGACCTCACTTTAAAGACTAAGGTGTGATTAGGTGTGACCCAAACTAGGTTCTTTTCAGTAGCCTCATATATGTGAGAGAGATAGACAATGAATAAGGAAGACCAGAGAAGATTTGATGCATTTGAATTATGGTATTGGCGAAGAATACTGAAAATACCGTGGATTGCTAGAAGAACAGACAAATCTGTCTTGGAAGAAGTGCAGCTAGAATGCTTCTTGTAAGTTGAGAATGGTCAGACTTCATCTCTTGTACTTTGGTCGTGTTATTGGAATCTACCAGTCCCCTGAGAGGGATATCTTGCTTGGTAAAGTACAAGTTCAGGGAAAAGGGAGAAATCCATCAGTGAGATGGACTGACACTATGGCTACAACGATGAGCTCAAGTGTATTGTGAGGATGGCATAGGACAAGGCAGTGTTTTGTTCTGTTGTAGATAGGGTTACTATGAGTCGGAAGTGACTAACCTACACCTAACAACCACAATAACATTATTTTAGATAGTATAGTTTTAAGTATTCTGGTTGATGGGAATTAGAACAGCTGCATTCTTCTTTAGAATATATTTGGTTTATCTTATATGCATTAAAATATTTCGGGAGTCCCTTGCTAGTACAAATGTGTGCACTGGACCCCTAACTAAGAGGTTGGATGTTCAAGTCCACACAGAAGCAACTTGGAAGAAAGGTTTGGTGAATTAATTCCAAAAAGTCAGCCATTGAAAACCCTGTGAAGCACAGTTCTACTCGGACACAGACAGGTCACCAGGGATCAGAATCAACAGTAGGGCAATCGGTTTTAAAAGACTAAAATTAAATAACCTAATATATTTTTCATATGAAAAATAATTTTAATTTATTGGTATGAAAGGTGAAGACAAATAGTCTCTCGATACACAGTAAATCCCCAGTTTATGAATGACAGACTTATGCATAAGTCAATCTTGCCCTTTAATATTATGTAAATATGCTCTCACTTTGAAGTGATTAAATGAATTCCTACTGACAACAAATTCTTACTCACAATAACTTTCATTTGCTGCATGTGCTACTTTTAATTTATGGACAATACTTTGAGCCTTAGTTTTTGCTCTAAAGTAAGGCTAAATCCAACCACATGCACTTGTTCGTAGTCACCTACAAATCCCACTTAAAGCTACACTTAGGAATGGAGTCTGTAACCCAGGGACTGCCCATACTGGGGTCATCTTCATCACTTTTAAAAAGAAGTCATTACTGCTTTTATTTCTTGTATTCTTACACAAACACTCTATGTTTTATATGCTCCTCAGATAATGTCTGCTTATATCAGATGATGCCCTACTAGTACAGGACACATTAATATAGTCTCTTAAATTCCTTTATATCCAATATAATCCAATTTATATCAATATAATTGATTATATTCAGAATACTTTATGTAGTTTACAGTCACTTTAATCATTAGCTGAAATATTGTTCAAATGAGATTTGTTTTAAGTACTGCATTTCTGTTTAGAAGTCTCTCTGTATACTGCTGAGTGAGGCATCTGAAGTAAATGGGGGACGGAGCAGTGCGGGCTCTTCCCATTTTACTCCAGTCACGTTTCTTGGCAGCAAGATTAAATGCTGTCCTCAAACCAAGGAAATGTATTTTTGGAAGTTTTTTACTGGAGGAAAAATTATTCACTGTATTTCAGTATCGGCAACTCTGATAGATCTTCACATCTTTAGGAACAAAGTAAATGGAAGATTACCTTTTTTGTTTTTCATATCATTCCTAAAATTCCACTGAAAAGGATACATTTTACATAAAAGCTCTAGTATTTACCTTGAGTACTATGACCTTAATAATCCAACTCCAAACTGGAGGGAACATATTTTTATCTTATGAGAGTTAATGATTTTGTCTAATGGAAATGGCAAAGGAAAGGCAGAATACATAGCAAGAAAGTCCTTGTGTATATGTTTACATAATCACAAGATATAATTTTATGAAATACTATGTAACATTGTTTAAGTGTCATCTAAAATGCAGTCCATTTTGGGATGAAGTACAGATTCATATTATTTTTATTGCATTTTGTGTTGTCATTCAGGATTTTAATTAGTATTTCAATTCTATCCATTACTCATTCTATGCATTATATTATTTCTACCAAAAACCAAACCTATGCCACTGCCATCAGGTTGATCTGACTCATAGCAACCCCCATTAGGTTTCTGAAGCAATAGAAAGTAGATTGCCCCATCTTCCTTCCACAGATGTGTTTGAACCGCCAACCTTCTGGTTAGCAGTCCTTTGACTTCGGTACTACACCACCAGAGCTCATATTTGTATTCTTTAATAGCTCCCATTTTACTTTGAAAATTGGCAAGAATTCAATCCAATCATTGTCTTTTCATTTTCTTCAAACAATTAAAGTCTGGTCTCTATTTGTTATTAGTATTAGGTGCTTCGACTCATGCCAATCCTATACACAGCAGAAGGAAACACTGTTCAGACCTGTGCCAGACTCACAATACTTGCTACACCTGACCCATTGTTGCAGCCACTGTGTCAAACCATATCCTTGAAGGACTTCCCCTTTTTCATTGACCCTCCAATTTACCAGCATGATATCTTTCTCCAGGAATTGGTCGCTTCTGACAACACGACCAAGGTAGGTGACAAAAGTCTGGCGATTCTAATTTTCAAGGAGCATTCTGGATGCACTTCCTCCAGGACAGATTTGTTAGTTCTTCTGCCAGTCCATGGTACTTTCAGTATTGTTCTCCAACACTACAACTAATAAGCATCAACTCTTCCTCCTTAATCATTATCCAGCTTTGACATCCATATGAGGCAATTGAAAACACTATGGCTTGAGTTGGGCACACCTTAGTCTTCAGAGAGATCTTTGCTCTTCAGCACTTTAGAGAGGTCTTTTGTGGCAAATTTGCCTAGAACAATACATTGTCTGATTTCTTGACTACTGCTTCCATTGGTGTTGATTGTGGAACCAATCAGTATGAACTCTTTGACAACTTATTTTTTTTTTCCCATTTATCATGATGCTGTTTATTAGTCCAGTTGTGAAGATTTTCTTTTCTTGATTTTGAGGTGTAATCCATACTGTACATTGTAGTCCTTAATCTTCATCAGTAAGTCCTTCAAGTCCACTTCATTATCAGCAAGCACAGTTGTATCATCTGCATATCACAGGTGGTTAATGAGTTTTATCCTGATGCCACATTCTTCTTTATATAGTCCACCTTCTTGTATTAGTTGCTCAGCACATAGATTGAATAAGTATGGGGAAACGATACAAGCCTGATGCACTCTATTCTTGATTTTGAACCATGCAGTATAATCTTTATTTGAGAGAAAGACAGCCTCCTAGTCTATGTGCAAGTTCTTCATGAGCACAGTTAAGTGTTCTGCAGTTCCCATCAGTCTCAATGTTATTCTTAATTTGTTGTAATCCATAGAGTCAAATGATTTTGCATAATCAAAAAATAAAATAAAATAAAATAAGTAAAATCTTTGTGGTCATCTTTGCTTTCAGCCGAGATCCACCTGGCATAAGCAATGATATCACTCATTCCACATCCTCTTCTGAACCCAACTTTCATTTCTGGAAGTTCACTGTCTATATACTATCACAACCATTTTTGAAATATCTTCAGCAAGATTTTCTTTGTGTGTGATATTAATATTTTTTGATAATTTCCACATTCTATTTGATCATCTTTCTTTGGTATGGGCACAAATATGGATCTCATTCAATCAGTTGGCCAGGTAGCTGTCTTCTAAATTTCTTGGCATAGACAAGTAAATGCCTCCAGTGTGATATCTGCTGAAATATCTCAATGTGTATTCTGTCAATTCCAGAAGCCTTGTTTTTAGCAATTTCCTTCATTGCAACTTTGACTTCTTCCTTCAGTACCATTGGTTCTTGATCATCTGCCACCTCCTGAAGTGGATGAACATTGACCAGGTTTTTTTGGTGCAGTAACTCTGTGTATTCCTTCCATCTTCTTTTGACATTCCCTGCATCGTTCAGTATTTTGCCCATAGAATCTTTCAATGCTGCAACTCGAAGATTCAGTTTTTTCTTCAGTTCTTCCAGCTTGAGAAATGCCAAGCATGTTTTTCCTTTTTAGTTTTCTAACTCTAGGTCTTTGCACATTTCCTAATAATAATTGACTTTGTCTTTTAAAGCTGCTCTTTGAAATCTTCTGTTCAGATCTTTTATTTTGTCATTTCTTCCACTTACTTTAGCTATCCTCCATTCAAGAGCAAGTTTCAGAGTCTCTTTTGAGATCTGTTTTGCTTTTTTCTTCCTTTCTTGTCTTTTTAATGACTTTTTGCAGTCTTCATGGATGATGGCCTTATATCATCCTGAAGTTCCTCTGGTTTATATTCATTGGTGTTCAATTAATCAAATCTATGTTTGTTTTAAGATGGTCTCAAAATTTAGGTGGGATATAATCAAGGTCAAATTTGGCTCTTGTGGACTTGTTTTAATTGTCTTCAACTTCACTTTGAACTTGCATATGAACAACTGATGGTCTGTTCCACAGTCAGCTTCTGGCCTAGTTTTGGCTGAAGATATTGAGGTTCTCATTCCACAGATGAAATTTATCTGGTTCCTGTGTATTCCATCTGGTGAAGTCCAATATATATCTGCTGTTTATGTTGTTGAAAAGAGGTATTTGCTAGGGATAAGTCAATGGTCTTAGAAAATTCTATCAAGTGATCTCCAGTGTCATTTCTATTACCAAGACCATATTTTCCAACTATTGGTGATATTTCTTTGTTTCCAACTTTTACATTCCAATTACTAGTGATAATCAACACACCTTGATTGCATGTTTGGTCAATTTCAGACTGCAGAAGGTGGTAATAATCTTCAAGTTCTGCCTCTTTGGCTCTGATGGTTGGTATATAAATTTGAACTATAGTACTACTAACTGGTCTTCCTTGTAAGCATATGGATATTATCCTGTCACTGACAGCATTGTACTTCAGGACAGATCTTGAAACACTCTTTGTGACAATGAATGCCACACCATTCCTCTTCAATTTGTTATTCCTGGCATAGTAGATCATATGATTGTCTGATTCAAAATGGCTAAAAGCAATCCATTTCAATTCACTGTTGCCTATGATATCAATCTTTATGTGGTCCATTTCATTTTTGACAACTTCCAATTTTCCTAGATTCATACTTTGTACATTTCATGTTCTAATTATTAAAAGATGTTTACAACTGCTTCTTCCCATTTTGAGTTATGTTACATAAACAAATGGAGGTCCTAAAAGCTTTACTTTATCCATGTCATTAAGGTTAACTCTACATTGAGGAGGTAACTCTTCCCTACTTGTATTTTGAATGTCTTCCAACCTGAGAGGCTCATCTTCTGGCACTATATTGGACAATGTTACAGGGCTATTCATCATATTTTCCATTAATATATCAGACACTGTTTCACTGTTAGTAACAAGGTTTTTATTGACCAATTTTTTGAGAAGTAGATGACCCCTTCCTTCTTCCAAGTATGTCTTTGTATGGAATTTCCACTAAAAATAAGTATTTGAAATACCAGTGGCATAGCTACAAGCCTCACATCAACATGCAAGCCAACATAATACAAAAAATTGACAAACACTGCTTAGTCTTTAAAATTATATATGTACATATATAAAACCAAAAAAAAAAAAAATAAATAAAACCAAACCCACTGCTGTCCAGGCATTGTGACTCAGAGCGACCCCTCCTTGAGTTTCCGAGGCAGTACCTCTATGGTAGTACATTGCCCATTCTTCCTTCCGAGGAGTGGTTAGTGAGTTTGAAC
>NW_006922071.1:2099465-2128750 GCF_000298275.1 Orycteropus afer afer | reverse complement strand
TCATAGCAACACCTCCTTGGGTTTCCGAGGCAGTATCACTACGGAAGTAGGATTGCCCAACCTTCCTTCTGAGGAGTGGCTGGTGGGTTTGAACTTCCAGCCTTCTGGTTAGCAGTCCAGTACCTTAGGCACTATGCTACCAGAGCATATGGCATACATATATGTTCACACATATAATGTTGTTGGTATTGATTTTAGTTCTCTGGATTTGGTCCAGATTCATAGTGATCCTATACACAACAAAAGGAAACGTTGCCCAGTATTGTGCAGTGTAAACTTTGGTTTGGAACACCTTAGTCTTCAAAGAGACAGCATTGCTTTTCAACACTTTATTTTGATATGGCCAATGAAATTAAATATTTCATTACTTGACTGCAGTTCCCATAAGCATTGATGGTAGATCCAAGTAAAATGATATCCTTGACAGCTTCCATATTTCCTCCATTTATCATAATATTACTGAATAGTTGAATTGTGAAGATTTTTCTTTTCTTTATTTTGAGCTGTAATGCATACAGGTGAAGGAAGATTGTATCATCTATATGTCACAGGTTGTAAATGAGTCTTCATCAATCCTGATGCTGCATATTTCTTCACATAGTTTTTCCATGGCATTCACATTGAATAACTGTGTGTGTGCACACACATTAAAAAAGAAAAAAAAGAAGGACTCACTGCCATCAAGTCTTTTACAACTCATTACGACCCCTATAAATCTTTACAGAAATAGATCACTGTCTTCCTTCTACGGAGCAGCTGGTGAGTTTGTACCACTGACCTTCCGGTTAGCAGTCAAGTGCCTTATCACTACGCCACCCGAGCTCCCGTGCACACACATATATTTAAATTATGTGTGTGTGTGTGTGTGTACATATGCCTATATAAAAATATATGTAAATGTAAAATTAAATTATTAGAAAAATTTAGCTTGATATGGAGAAAGTCAAAAGCCTAAAGGAATATACTTGGAAGATAATAATTTTAAACACCTAATTTTATAATTAATGGCTACTTAACATGTTACAGTGAGTCAGGTCACATATATTTTTCTAATAACTGTTAATTGGTACACAGAACTTCACTGGGATAAATATCATTTTGCTTTAATCCAATGTTGAAGTATTACGTTGAAGTCAGGTAGCATCGAGTTGTTTACAACTCTTAGAGACTCCATGTACAACAGAATGAAACACTGCCTGACCCTGGGCCATGCTTATAACCCTTGCTGTGCTCGAGCCCATCATTCCAGCCACTGTGTCAACCCATCTTGTTAAGGGTCTTCCTCTTCTGTCACTGACCCTCTGCCTTACCAAGCACCATAATCTTCTGCAGGGAATGGTCCCTTCTGACAACATGACCAAAGTAGTTGTGGTGAAGTCTGGCCATTCTCACTCCCAGGAGCATTCTGGCTGCACTTCTTCTAGGACAGATTTCTTTGTTCTTCTGGAAATCCATGGTATTTTCCATATTCTTCGCCAACACTGTAATTCAAAAGCATCAACTCTTTTTCAGTCTTCCTTATTCATTGTCCAGCTTTCACATGCATATGAGGTGATTGAAAATACTGTGGCTTGGGTAAGACTTAATCTTCAAAATAACATCTTTGCTTCTAAACACTTTAAAGCAGTCATTTGCAGCACGTTTTCCCAGTGCAATATGATATTTGATTTCTCTACAGCTGCTTCCATGGGTGTTGATGATTGAAAATCCCATAGCTTAGGTCAGGCCCACTTGTTGCTTTGTAACACTTTAAAGAGGTCTTTTGGAGTGTATTTGTCCAATGTCATACATCATTTGATTTCTTGACTGTTGCTTCCATGGACACTGATTTCCAAATACTTTGATTCTGTTATTCCTGGCTACTTAGGAAGAAACATTAATGGAGCCATCAGTATACATTTAAGAAAACCTTTGGAATCTTGATTTCTGTTCCTTTTTGTCCCTACCCTTGTTTGCTTCCAACATCTTATGGAAGGTGTAGCTTACCGTAGCAGTCCCTGATGTTTATTCTTGGAAGCCTGTGGAGGATGGCTGTGAGTCTACATCTCATACCTCCCTCTGCCTCCCCAGAGCCATAGAATGGATTGAATGGATTTAGGAGCCATCCACAGTGCATTTCTTCCTCCAACTTCAGATACTGAGGATGTTGCACTCCTAACACCATCCTATGGTTCTGAGTCACAGACTCATCTGACCAGTATGTTTCTAGAGTTCTCTCTGCCCCAGATCTTTCTAGAAATTTTGTATGTAGAGAAGACCAAGGTGGCAAACACAAGACCAGCTATCATTTTGCCAAATATAGACCAACAGTAGTTTACACTGAAAATCTGAGAATATATTTTAAATAAAACACAACCATGGAATTCAAATTCCTTTATATTTTCTCACTCATGTTATGGGAAATGAGTAAGTTAATAATGCTCCCTGGTCACTTTATAAGTATGACATTCACAACACATCACTTAATTATCAGCTGTCACTGCAGGCTTCCTATGTATCAACTCTTATAGAATTGAGAGGCTGTCTTTTAATTTCACAATAATTTTAAGATTTAACAAACCACTGCTCATTTTACATATGCCATTCTAAACCTTGGACTTAATAATCTATTAATTATTAAGATTGTTTTTAGGCTTCTTCACAAGTTGATTTCAAAGTTTAGTTACTTATTTCCTAGTGAAATTTTAGAGTTAGAGCTATTAACCTGAATAAAAAGTCTGCAAGTAGGAAATAATAAGATAATCTTTAAAATAAAATCATGATCTATAGTTATATGTGTGGTTCAAATGAGAAAATTGCTTATGTAGATGTTCATTATCTAAATATGTTTTGAAAACATGAGCATAGCTTCAACAGTGAAAAGGAATCTAGATGAATAATCTGCTGCTTATCTGAACCTGAGTTCAAGTCAGTCTATGCAGTGCCTATGCTATTACTAGATACTGATGAAAAAGCATACATGATGCTATCCCATGTATACCGTCTTGAGCATATAATTTGCTTTTTGTGCTTGTCTATCATAACTTAGGGAACTCTGGTGGCATAGTGCCTAAGGCACCTCACTCCTAACCAAAAGGTTGGCGGTTGAAACCCACCAGCCACTCCTTGGAAAGAAGGTTGAGCAAACTGCTTCAGTAGTGAAACCACCACAGAAACCCAAGGAGGGGTCGCTTTGAGTCAGAGACGACTGGACGGCACATAACAACAACATCTTAACTTAAAAACTTAACGTAAAAATTACTAAACTAATTATTCAATTATATCATATATACCCCAAGTTAAGAACAGAAAATATTCTTTAAACTATGGATAGAACACTGCATTTTTGTGTTTTCACCTCTAGCATAAGAAAATCTATGTTCATTTTTCTGGACTCTTTATTTACTTATTACTGTGGATCAAAGCTTACTACAGCCTTTCCCATGGATGTACTATTAACAGAATGTAGTTATACTGTGTTACCTTATGATTGATAAATACTAATGTAATTATGCTACCAGAAAGAAAAGCAGAAAGATCATAGACTGTATCTTTTGATATTAGTATCTGTATAAGTATAGACCACTGAGATTTTAGTCAGATACATGCTTCATGGAATTAAAATTGCCTTTGAAAATGTAAAAAAAAAAAAAAGTAGATAAAAAAGATAAAAGGAAAGTATAGCAAAATATTGAAGTATGCCAATGTGGAAACATGTGTAGGAGGAAGGGAAAATCAACAATACCAATGCAACAGAGAGGACATCAAAGATTTGTTTCTGCCACTTCTTTCACACACTAGAGTGGATTACTCCATTGAAACAATATTTTTATAATTTACTATAATAATATGTTCTTGAAAAGAAATGGTCTCTTAAATTTCTCCTTTGTATAGCCATAAACAAAACTCTTTTTTTTTTTTTTTAATTGTGATTTGAGTTGGGAGCTGTGGTAGTGTACTGCCTAAGCAATTTGACTGCAAATCAGAGGGCTGACGGTTCAAATCCACCAGCCACTCCTCAGAAGGAAGGTTGGGCAATCTATTTCGGTAGTGATACCACCTCACAAACCCAAGGAGAGGTCGCTATGAGTCAGATCTGACTCGACGGCAGTGTTTTGTCCTATCAAGGATCTCCTGCATAGACGCCCCTCTAAGTGGTTGACAGTGGTATCTGTCATCATCTAGTTCTTCTGGTCTCATAGTTATATAGGCTGAGGATCGCATGGTGTAACAGTCTCTTGGTCTAATAGTTTCCATGAATATTTGGTTTTCTTCATTCTTCTTTGGTCTGGACAAGGAGAGACCCAAAAACATTTAAGTTTTTAACACTAATGAGCTATTGTAAATATTTCTATATTCAATATCATAACTGTCCTCAAACTCATAGTGTACTTAATAAAAATTTGAACACAATTTTCTAATAGCAACTCAATTGTCAACATGAATAATGTTTACAATGAAATATTGGCATTATATAATTGATTAAATAATAGCTTATGCCTTTTTTTCTTTTCTTTTCACTGATAGAGTTGCTTTTCTTAACCATGGAATTATTTTTCTACAATAATATTTCATAAAAAGGCTTTTGTAACCAAAATTATACTTGAAAGAACAGAAAACCAAATGTAATTAGCTGAGTTTGAAGTCAAAGCTTAAAACCCACGTGAAAATTGTTCTGATAGTTTAGAGACAGAAGACAGAAAAAATTCAATCATGATGTTTAAGTAACTGACATTTGAAGGTTTATCTGAACTAGTTTTATTTTCGCAGAGGCATGAATTTGAATACTCATTATTAATTAACTGTCTTAACTTCAAGCCAATTATTCAAAATTAAAAAGAACAATTTGCGCAGCGATAATTAATATATGGAATATTTTTTTCGCAAGTTATTTTCCCAAGAATGTAAAATGCTTGAACTTTCTCTTGTCTTTTAATTCTGGGTCACTGAGTCAAATAGCAGCAATTATAAATCATCCTTTACTATAGTAGTTGTGATTTCATTTGCTTAGGCAGAAAAACTGATGTTGTAAGAACTTTAAATTCAGTAGTGTGTATTGTCACTAAAATTATTTTGCTGCTAACAATCTGCAGATATAAAATGATGTATTGAAATCTTTTAGGAAATAAACTTTCTAACTCAATTTCTTTTAAAATATTAATAAATGTCCATGTTCTCATATTAGTAGCTGAGTATTCTTTGGATCATATCTCATTACTTTGTTTCCTTTCCTTGAAATCTGGATTATATTAGAAAAAAAATGATGAAACATAAATGATATACCTATAACTATGATTGCATTAACAATTATGTCAGTGCAAATAATAAATGGAGGAAAGTAAGAAGTATGTCAGTCTACTACATGTTTGGTTAGAATGATTTTTTTTCAAAATGGGGCATATTCTTCGAATCAAGACCATCAACCAGTTTTAGTTAATGCAACCCAAACCTATATTTTAAGGATAAAAATAAGGTAAAAATATTTAAACCTTTGTCTAGAATATCAAGAATATGGAATTCATTGTATTGCTACAGTTGTCTTGTTTTAGCAACTGTGTGTCTTCTACGTACAAAAAAGTTCTGCCAATGAAAGACTATGCAAGTTCCCTTTGCAACATACATTCACATAAATGCAACAGCCTGGTAGCTTTGAAGACACCTCTCCAGTGAGGATATTGCTACCAGTTACCTTTCAAAAGAGCATGGAAATATAAAAGCACAATGATTAAATATATATTTAAATATTTACAGGTATTTGAAGTAGAATAGATAGCAGATATTATAAATCAAGGGATACTGGTTGAATCATTAGGCTACTAATCAAAATGTTGGTGGTTCAAACCCACCAGCCATTCCACAGAAGAAAGTTAAGGCAATCTGCTTCCATAAAGTTTCCTTGGAAAATTAGTGGGGGTTGCTATGACTTTGAATTGACTCAGTGGCAGTGAGGTTTTTTTTTTTTTTTTTTTTTTTAAGTTTCCTTATTAAGGGGATGAAGCAATAGCTAAAATTCAACCTGCACTCTGCTCACCAAGACTCACATACTTGTGGTTGAGCTTACCAAAAATTCACACATTTTTCTAAATAATTTAAAGGTACATTTACGGAGCACTGGTAGCATAGTGCCTAAGGCATTTGATTGTTAATCAGAAGGCTGGTGGCTCAAACCTATCAGCCACTCCTTGGTAGGAAGGTTGGGAAATCTACTTCCATGAGACACCACCTCAGAAACCCAAGGAGGAGTCGCTATAAGTTGGATCTGACTTGATGGCAGTATGTTGTGTTTGTTTTGTTGAGTAATGTTGTTGTTGTTGTTGTTATGTGCCGTCGAGTCGGACCCGACTCATAGCGATCCCTCCTTGGATTGCCAAGGCAGTATCACTACAGAAGTAGATTGCCCAGCCTTCCTTCCGAAGAGTGGCTGGTGGGTTTGAACCGCCAGCCTCTTGGTTGGCAGTCAAGTGCCTTAGGCACTATGCTACCAGAGCTCCCTTGTTGAGTAATGGCACCTAAAATATGTCCATATTCTAGTCCCTATAGTCTGTGAGGGTGTTAGTCTACACATAAAAAAGAGATTTTCAGATAGGAATAAGTGAAGGACTTTGAGATGGGAAGATTTTACTGGATGTAAACACAAGAATCCTTTAAGAAAAGGCAAGGGTGTCAAAGTCAAGAAGACAGTGTATAGAAAGATTGGAATGGTTTGGGGACATGAGGCAAGGAATGTGGAAGAGTTCAGTAAGCTGGGGAAAAGGCAAAGACATATTCTCAGTTAAAGTGTCCTGAAAGAACACATCGCTGCCAAAACCTTGCCTTCAGACTTACCGCCAAAACTATACAATAATAAATTTGTATTATTTCAAGCCAATGGTGGTAATATGTTAAAGTAGCGATTGAAACTAATATAACCAACATTGCAGAATTGACTCCAATGATTTAGAGTTTCAAAAGGCAAGAACTTCCAATCAAAGAAGATTATGGTTACAACATCTTCCATGAGCAGTTTGTAAATCTGAATCAAACATACACTAACTTCCACTTTAATTCATGTTTTGACTTTATTATTGGACTGCCTTTGAGGAACAGTTCAATTACCAATTTCTACTTGGAGCTTTTTCTACCATTTGTGCCATCTGGTAAGTTTCCCATTGTTGTTGTTGTTGTTGTTATGTGCCATCGAGTCAGACCCAACTCATGGCAACCCCTCCTTGGGTTTCCGAGGCAGTATCACTATGGAAGTAGATTGCCAACCTCTGTTTTGAGAAGTGGCTGGTGGATTTGAACCACCAGCCTTCTGGTTAGCAGTCAAGTGCCTTATGTACTACACTACCAGAGCTCCCAAGTTTCCCATTAACCAGGATATATTCATTTTCCTTTCTGTTCTATGCTACACATTCTTTGGTAAACTACATAATACTGTATATTCTCTAATGCTTTCCAATATAGTAGTCTATCTTTAAAGGATCTATCATTATGTCCTTAAGGATGATATAATGACAGATATTTATTTTCCATTTCATATGGTTTTACCTTCTGAGCAGAGAACTGACACTTATTCACATGATAATGATAATCATATTAATGATAATTATCATTTTGTGGTGTCTCAATGGTGACAGTTGTAAATGAAAATAATTACACATACATACATATATATCTGTGTGTGTGTGTATATATATGAAAATGATTGATGGAAGTGGCTATCTTCACAGACTTAATCATTTCATGGATATTAACATGAGCTTATTGATAAAGATAATCAAGTTCTCCAGAGGTGCTCAGATAATACTACCTAATTCAGAATCCATTTGGGATCCCATCAAATTCTTCAAAGAACCTTATTTTTAATTCACCAAGGATTTTTTTTCTTTTTTTTTATTTCCCTACCACTCATCAATACGTTTGTCGTACTGTGGTGGCTTGTGTGTTGCCATGAGGCTGGAGGCTATGCCACCGGTATTTCAAATACCAGCAGGGTCACCCATGGTGGACAGGTTTCAGCACAGCTTCCAGACTAAGACAGACTCAGAAGAAGGAATGGGGCTTCCACTTCTCAAATAATTGACCAGTGAAAACCTTATGAATAACAGTGAAACACTGTCTGATATACTACTGGAAAACTTTATGAAGAGCCCTGAAACATTGTCTGATATAGTGCGGGAATATGAGCTTCTCAGGTCAGAAGGCATTCAAAATATGACTAGGGAAGAGCTGCCTCCTCAAAGTAGAGTCAACCTTAATGACGTAGATGGAGTAAAGCTTTCAGAACTTCCATTTGTTGATGTGCCATGACTCAAAAAGGAGAAGGAATAGCTGCAAACATCCATTGATAATCAAAAAATAATTTTAAAAAATAATAATTTGTGCATGTAATGTACAAAGTATGAATCTTGGAAAATTGAAAGCTATCAAAAGTGTAATGGAACACAAAGATTGATATCGTAGGCATTCGTGAGTTGAAATGGACTGGTTTTGGCCATTTTGAATCAGACAACCATATGATCTAGTATGCTCAGAATGAAAAATCGAAGAGGAATGGCATGACATTCATCATCACAAAGAATGTTTCAAGATCTATCCTGAAGTACAGTGCTGTCAATGATAGGATAATAGCCATATTCCTACAAGGAAGACCAGTTAATATTACTATTATTCAAATGTAACCACCAACCACCAAAGCCAAGGATGAGGAAATTGAAGATTTTTACAAGCTTCTGCAGTCTGAAATTGAACAAACATGCAATCAGGATGTGTTGATTATCATTGTTGATTGAAATGCAAAAGTTGGAAGCAATGAAGAACCAACAGTCATTGGAAAACATGGGCTTGGTGATAAAATAATGCTGGAGGTGACATGACAGAATTTTGCAAGATCAACATCTTATTCATTGCAAATACCTTTTTTCAACAGAATAAACAGCAGCTGTACACATGGATTTCACCAGATAGAATACACAGGAATCAGATCAACTACATTTGTGGAAAGAGGCAATAGAGAAGCTCAGTATCTTCAGCCAAAACAAGGCCAGGAGCTGACCATGGAACAAATCATCCACTGCTCATATGAAAGTTTAAGTTGTAGCTGAGGACAATAAAACCAGTCCACGAGAGCCAAAATATGTCCTTGATTATACTCCTCCTATATTAGAGACCATCTAAAGAATAGATTTGATGCATTGAGCACCAATGATGGAAAACCAGATGAATTGTGGCTGACATCAAGAACATCATCCGGGAAGAAAGCAAAATGTCATTAAAAAGACCAGGAAGCAAGAAAAGACCAAAAACAATGTTAGAAGAGCCTGAAACTTGCTCTTGAACAGAAAGTGGCCATAGCAAATGGAAGAAGTGACAAGCTAAAAGAGCTGAACAGAGGTTTCACAGAGAAGCTCGAGGAGGCAAAGCCAATTATTATTATGAAATGTGCAAAAAGACCTGCAGTTAGAAAACCAAAGGGAAAAACATATTCAGTGTTTTTAAAGCTGAAAGAACTGAAGAAAAAAATTCAACCCTCAAATTGCAATACTGAAAGATTCTATGGGCAAAATTCTGAATGATTGGGGAAACATTAAAAGATGATGGAAGGAATACACAGAAATACCGTACCAAGAAAAGGTGGTCAATGTTCATTCTTTTCAGGATGTAGCATATGATCGAGGACCAATGGTACTGAAGGAAGAAATCAAAGCTGCACTGAAGGAAGGCTCCAGGAATTGATGGAATCCCATTGAGATGTTACAACAAACTATGTGAAGCTGAAGGCACTCACTCGGTTATGCCAAGAAGTGTGGAAGATAGCTATCTGGCCAACTGATTGAAAGAGATCCATATTTGTACCCATTCCAAAGAAAGGTGATCCCACAGAATGTAGAAATTATTGAACAATATCATTAATATCGCACATAAGTTAAATCATGCTGAACATAATTCAAAAATTTTTGCAGCAATATATTGACAGAGAACTTCCAGAAATGCAAGCTGGATTCAGAAGAGGATGTGGAACAAGGAGTATCATTGCCTAGTGTCAGATGGATCTTGGCTTAAAGAAAAGAATACTAGAAAGATGTTTACTTGTGTTTTATTGACTCTGCAAAAGCATTTGATTGGGTGGATCATAACGAAATGTGGGTAACATTGCAAAGAATGGGAATTCCAGCACACTTGATTGTACAAATGAAGAACCTTTACACAGATCAGGAGTTTGTCATTCAAACAGAACAAGGGGATTCTGGATGGTTTAAAATCAAGAAGGTTGTATCGTTTCACCATACTTATTCAATCTGTATATTGAGCAAATAATCCAAGAAGCTGGACTATATGAAGAACATGGCATCAGGATTGGTGGAAGAGTCATTAACAACCTGCCATATGTCTATGGGGAGCTCTGGTGGCGTAGTGCCTAAGGCATTTGACTGCTAACTAGATGGCTGGTGGTTCAAACCCACCGGCCATTCCTCAGAAGGAAAGTTGGGCAGTCTACTTCCGTAGAGGTACCACCTTGGAAACCCAAGGAGGAGTTGCTATGAGTCAGGAACTACTTGATGGCAGTGAAGTTTTTTATTTATTTATTTATTTAATTTTATATACAGACAACACAACATTTCTTGCTGTAAGTGAGTGAGAATGATGTGGAGCATTTACTGATGAAAATTAAAGACTACAGTCTGCAATATGGATTAAATCTCAACATAAAGAAATTAAAAATCCTCACAATTGGACCAATAAACAGCTCCATGATAAATGGAGAAAAGATTGAGGTTGTCAAGGACTTCATATTACTTGGTTCCATAGTCTAAGCCAATGGAAGCAGGAGTCAGAACATCAGAAGATGTGTTGCACTGGGAAAAATCTGCTGCAAAAGATCTCTTTAAAGTGCTGAGAGCAGAGGTTTCTCTTTGAAGACTAAGGTGTGCATGAACCAAGCCATGGTTTTTTCAATTGCCTCATATGTTTGTGAGAGCTGGACAATGAATAAGGTAGACTGAAGAAGAGTTGATGCTTTTGAGTTGGGGTGATGGCGAAGAAAACTGAAAGTACCATGGACTGCCAAAAGAATGGAAAAAATCTGTCTTGGAAGAAGTGCTGCCAGAATGCTCCTTGGTAGTGAGAATGGCCAGACTTCATCTCACCCACTTTGGTCATATTGTCAGAAGGGACTATTCCTTGGAGAAGAAAAAAAAAAAGGGGGGGGGGGTCAAAGGAGAAGGAGTAGGCCCTCAAAGAGATGGATTGACACCGTGGCTCAACGATGGGTTTACATATGGCAGGGTTTGTGAGGCTGGCACAAGACCAGACAGTGTTTTGTTCTGTTGTACATAGACTCAATGGCATCTAACAACAACAACAGGAATTTTACAACCTACACACTACTTGCAGCAATTTTTAAGAATGTCCAGCTTCTTGAATGCTCGTTCAATATATGTAACAAGTAACAAACACAGAATACGTTTGAGTATTCTTGAAAGACAGAATCCAAGGCTACTTTCTGAACCCACAACCCCCTAAGTAAGATTAAGGTTTAGGTGCACCTGAGATTAAATTTCTGGAATGATGCCATACTATGTGGGAAGGCAAAATGTCTAAGTTGCCATGTAAGGTCTAAACTACTAAATGTTAACAATATTCATATTTTTAGCAAATCTAATTCATTCAGTAGACTAGGAATTGGTGAAATTTATTTATTGACTTACCTATTTTGTTTTGTTTCATGTTTCTTTATCTTGATATTTCATTATATAAAATAAAATCCAGTACAGCCATTTCTTTATGGTAACAATTTTAAAAAAGAGATTTTTATATTCTTTTACATTACAGAAACATTTTGGGATAGTTTTATTACCTTGTTTCTTGAAACAGAATCAAGTTTACGGGCATGTTTTTAAGAGCACATTTTCTTCTATTTCTACATTTTGACAAAATAAGAAATCAGTTTTTATTTTTCTATGACACATCTTGCCACAGTCTAAATATCCTTAACTTTAACTATACTAATTGTAACGGTTATTTGTAACTTAACCTGGTAACAGAGTCAATTTATATAACCCAAATTAATATTGGAGGTCATAAATATTTATTTTTCCCTTCTCTTTACTTGGTTTATCTATAGTGCTCAAATTAACCTAATCTTTAATTTACATTGTGCTTTGTAGACACAAGCAATGTCAAATTAGTTGTCTTAATTAAATTTCTGCTATCAAAACAACCTAATATCTTACTGCCTGTCATCAGCATAGACAAATAAAATGTTCACTGTCATTTTCACTTTACTGTATTGATACTATTTTTAAAGTAAACATTATATGAACACTAAATTAGCTTCACAAGTATTATTTGAAATTTTTTTGTATATTTTTAAAAATAATTGTTCCCTTTAAGAATTAAAAATTCAAGCTGATTAAGTACTATAGTGCAGATAATTAATATTTATTTTATCATAGTATCAATTTTTGTTAGTAATTTACTTTGTTGTTGCTGTTGAAAATTTATAGACGAGAACATACACCAGTCCCACAATTTCTACTTGTACAAGTCAGTGATATTGATTATAATATTTGAGTTGTGTAACAATTTAACTCCTTTTTCTGAATTATTCCTCCTTATTAACATAAATTCACTGCCCCCTAAATTTCTTATCTAAAAACTTAAGTTGCTGTTGTAGACTGGATCCTATCTCCATCTTAAAGAGCACATGATCTCATTCTTTACTAGTTAAACTAAACTATGATTTTTAGAATAATTCAGGCAACATTTTTGGTTTAATATTTAAACATTATGTCAGGGCAATAGATTTTTTTTTTTTTCTAATTTTTATTGTGTTTTGGGTGAACATTTACAGAGCAAATTCACTTTTCATACAGCAGCTCACATACACTATCTCATGATACTGACTGCAATTTTCCACAAGACAACAGCTCCCCTCCCACATCCTCCCCATAGTTACCTCTTCCCTGTGACCTTCCCTCCCATGCATTCCTTCCCTCCACCCCAGCTGTCTCCCTGTGCATACACAGCCCTTCTATTCTCCCATGATTGATCTCCCCAAGGAGAGAATCTACCTAATGTAAGTGTTCACCTCATATGTGTGTTTTTCTTTTTTTAGGCTGACAGCCAGGAGTGGTTCAATTCCACACCTGAAGGGCAGGTAGGGTCCATAGCCTCAGGGGTTCCACCAGTCTCTATCAGACCAGCAAACCTGGTCCCCCTTTTTTTTTTCTCAAGGATTTTGTGTTTAGGGCAACTGTTTTGAGGAATTAATCTAGCCTCCAAGCATCCAGAAAGTCTGCATTCCATGAGAATTTGATATTCTACTCTACATTTTTTCCCTTTAACCAGAGTCTGCAGAATCTATGATCAAAACATTCAGAAATGCTCATCAGCAGATGGATGGATAAATAAAATGTAGTCCATACATAAAATGGAATATAATTAGTTAGAAAGATACATATTGATATATGCTAACATATTAATGCAAATTGAAGATACTATTCTGAGTAAATTAAGTTAATCACAAAATGACAAATATTCTATAATCTCTCTTTATGTTAAAAAGCAAGAACAGACAACTAGACAGAAACCAATTTCTTAGCAGTCATCAGAGCAGAAGAAGGAAGAAAGGGGGAGTTGCTGGTAAAAGACACTGAGTTTCGGTTTATGGTGGTGGAAAATTACATTAAGGGTAATATCGCACAATGTAATTGCTGTCAATAAGCTGTAAATATTTGAAACGGCAAAGGTTGTGTGATAGATGTATTTACAATACAAACAACACAAACAGCTACTGAGACTGCTTCGGTACAACCCCAAACCTTTTTTATTGCCATTGGTAGGTGATTGCCGGTTGATTCTGACTCACAGAGACGCTGTGTACAACAGAACAAAAAGCTGAGCTGTCATGTGCTGTCTTCACCATCATGGCTATATTTGAGCCCATCATTGTAAGCACTGTGTCAGTCCGTCTCCTTGAGGTATTTCACTTTTTCTCATGCCCTGTTTTAGCAAGCATGATATTCCTCTGCAGGAAGTGGTCCCTTCCATATCATGACCACTGTGCAAGAGACCATGTCTGGACATTCTTGCTTCTAAGGAACATTCCGGCATTAGTTCTTCCGGCAGCCTATGGCATTTTCAATATTCTTCACCAGCACCACAATTCAAATGCATTAATCCCTCTTCCGTCTTTTATATTCATTGCTCAGCATTCACATGCATGTGAGGCCATTGATAACACTATTACCTGGGTCTGGCAAAGCTTAGTCATCGAAGAGACATACATTGTTGCTCTTTAAAATTTTAAAGAGGTCTTTTGCAGCAAATTTGCCCAATGCAGTACTTCATTTGATTTTTTGACTGCTGCTTCCATGGGCGTTGATTGTGAACCTAAGTGAAATGAAATCCTTGACAGATTCAGTCCTTTCTCCATTTATCTTGATAAGCTTATTGGTCCAGTTGTGAGGATTTTAGTTTTCTTTATGTTCAGGTGTAATACATACTGAAGGCTGTAGTCATTGATCTTCATCAGGAAGTGCTTCAAATCTTCTTTACTTTCAACAAGAAAAGTGTCATGTGTATATCTCAGGTTGGTCATGAGTCTTCCTCTAATCCTGATGCTGAGTTCTTCTTCCTATAGCATTGCTTCTCAGATTATTTGCTCAGCTCACAGATAGAAAAAGAATGGTGAAAGGATACAACTCTGATGCACATCTTTCCTGATATTAAACCACACATTATCCCCTTGTTCTGCTTGAATGACAGCCTCTTGGTCTATGTCTGGGTTCCTCATGAGCACAATTAAGTGTTTTGGAATTTACATTCTTCACAATGCTATCCATATTTTTCAGGATCAACACAATTGAATGCCTTTGTACAGTCAATAAAACACTGGTAAACATCTTCCTGGTATGTATCTAATACCATAGTAGACCTTTGTGTTTCTACTATTCTGTAGGAGAAAATTGTCAATAATACCATCATTAATTATTAAATTACAATTATTTTAGGGGAAAATCAGTCAAGTTTGTAAGAGGGGAGACTGGAGCAGGTCTAAAGGATCAGGAACAACATCTTGTAGGAAATTATTTTGAATACAGCTAACAATGAAGGTTAAAACATTTCTCGTCAAGACATGTAGTCCAAATTTACCAGACACTCTGTTGTTGCCGGAAGTTCTGACTCAAGGTGACCCTGTGTATAACAGAACAAAACACTGCTGGTCTTGCATTGTTGGGTTCCCCTTCACCAGGGCTCCCCCAACCCAAGGGATAACGCCACCCAAAATCACTCACGAAAGACGTCTCTTGATGCAAAAGCAGGAGGAGTTTATTCGAGGTACCAGCGCGCTGGGGCCCGACTCATATCTCACGCAGGGGCAGAGGAGTTGAGCAGCCAGCAACAAAGTTACACAGTATTTAAAGGCAAAACCACAAGGGGGTGGTCAGAGAGAGAGAGTACAGCTGATTGGTAAGTTTAAGTTTGAATTCTCAGAGGGAGTACAAACGATTGGTAAGTTTAAGTTTGAATTCTCCAATTACGTGGTATGGTTGAGTTCAGGGCTTAGTCATCCTTGCCTTGCCCCTGTTCCTGGAACTGGGGCCCGCCCTTTTGCTGGCCTTAATAGTGGCCTTTTATTGCAAAACTATATTAAATATTACATTTCTAATTTCGTATTTACATTTTTAATTCCACAGCATCATTGCATTCTCAATATCATTGCTTTGAGTCAATTGTTGCAGACACTGTGTCAATACAGTTCATTTAGTGCCTTTCCCTTTTTTTGCTGACCCTCTTCTTTACCAATAATGATGTCTTTTTCCAGGGACTGGTCCTTTCTGATAACATGTCCAAAGTACATGAGACAAAAATCCCTCTATCCGTTTTGCAAACAAGTGTAATGGTTATACTTCCAGGGCAGATTTTCTCATTCTTCTGGAAGTACTTTGTATATTCAGTATTCTCTGCCAACACCATAATTCAAATGCATCAAGTCTTCTTCAGTCTTCTTTATTCATTGCCTAGATTTCATGTGAGTATGAGGCTACTAAAATACCATGAATGCATGATGGTCTTTATTCCTCAAAGTGACATCGTTGCTTTTGAACACTTCAGAAAAGTCTTTTGAAGCAGATTTCCCTAGTACAGTATGTCTTTTGATTTCTTGCCTTGTGCTTCCATGGGCATTGTTTGTGGATCCAAGTAAAATGAAAACCTTGACAATTTCAGTATATTTCGGTTTATCATGTTATTGCTTACAAGTCAAGTTGTGGGGATTTTTAGTTTCTTTAGATTTAGTTTTAATTCTAACAGACAGCTGTAATCTTTTATTTTCATCAGTAAGTGGTTCAAGTGCTCTCCCTTTCAGCCAGGAAATTTGGGTCATTTGCATATCATAGGGTGTTAATGAGTCTTCCTTCAGTCTTAATGCCTCTTTCTTCATATTTCCAGCTTCTTGGATTATATGCTTAGCATACAAATTAAATAAGTACAATGAAAAGGTAAACCCTGACACACAGCTTTCTTGATTTTAAACCACTCAAGTATCCTCTTGTTCTATTTGAACAACTGCTTCCTGGTCTATGCCCATGTCCCTCATGAGCACAATTAAGTGTTCTGGAATTCCCATTCTTTGCAATGTTATCCACAATTTGTTACAATCTACTCAATTGAATACCTCTGCATAATCCATAAACACAACTAAATATCTCTCTGGTATTCCAGAAAGGCACTCTACTAGTTCTTAGATATTAAAATAAATAAGTAAACAAACAAACAAATACATAAATAAAAATTCTATCCCTAAAAAGTGTGGTTTAAAAAGCAAATAATTTAGGAATTGAGCTATCATCAATCCCAAACAACTATTCCTTTAAGTAATTTTATATCTAAATAGATGATTCTATATTCAAACATATAAGCAAAAACAAGGTTTGTCAATGATCAATTTGACCTCGGTATGGTTTATTTGAACTTTAGGTACATTTAAGTGTATTATGAGTCTTGGAAAAGGCCTAAAGTAGGAATATTTTCCTAAACTTTTGTAGCACTATATGATATTTTCTTCTCTCTCTCTTTTTTATTTTTCCTTTAAAGGGATCTTATTAAGATAGCTTTTAATAGCATTCTCCAAATATAATTTCATATATTCTCAATTAAATTTATATTTCAGTCTTCTTCACTATATTATTCTAGAAGACTATACTTTTAATATGCCATTGTATTTATTTGCTTGCTTGTTTTTATCTTTTTTTTTTTTTTTCTAATTACTGACTCATCTATAGCTATTTATAAAATCCTGCTACTATTGTATTATAGTATATCCTGACTTTGAAGCTAAAATTTGATGAAATGTGGTGAAGGCTAATTAATGAGACTAGACTTAATTTTTTGATTGACAAATCCTTTCCCATTAAATAATAATGTAATGAAAGCCTAAAATAATAAACTAAAAAGTCTGTTTTTTCACTAATTCTTGATTTTTATTTATAGCTTACTTGAGTAAATTGATTTTCATATTACCTTTCTTGTGTTATATCTAGCTAGGTAAATATGATTTCAACATACAGGCACATTTAGTTTAAATGATTTACAAAAAATGCTTGAAATAAAATTATTTATCAATTTGTTGTGACTCTTGAGAAAGATAAACATTTATGACTTAAGCATTTGTTAGAAAATATTTTTTTTCCTGGAATTTAATGATGAATATTTTTTCTTTATGTTGGAAAACTGATATAGTTGAAAATTTGTCTTTCTCACTTATAATTGTTCTCTCATAGTTGATAATGAATTTAAAATAGTTCTTAAGGAAATTTTGATTAAAGGTATAACATGTTATTTTTGTATTAATAGTTGAGAGTACTCACCACTCTTTTGATTCTGCCTACAAGATCACGGGCCACATTTGGACTAAAGTTTGATATTCCTTTCCCTGGGTTGTAACACAAGCCATATAGTTAGTTTTCGTGAAAGAAATATAGAGTTGCCCTATTTTCCAGAATTTTAGGAAAAATGTTGCCATGTTTTTGCCTCACAAAACGAATAAAAGACTGATTTCTCTTTCATCTTTGAACATTTTAATAAGAAACAGGGAACAAGACTAGGACTAAGAGGTTAATATTCATATACTATTCTCACTGGAATTATGGAGACAAGAATAATATGTGATAGAAGCACAGATGAAGGAGCCTTTATCTTTGCTTAGAGGATCGAGACAGATCCTGAAGAATAAATATTTGTTGAGTCTTGAAAGATGTAATTTTAAAGTTGAAGAATAGAAGTGAGAGTGGTAATGTGATTAGATAAAAAAACCTGTATTAAAAGGACCTTAAATAAAATCCACAAGATTGTGTGGATAATATGATGACAAGATGCAAGAAGTAGGAGAGAATGGCATTAAGGTAGACTGGGTCAGTGACAATCCTCGCTATCAGAGCCAACTATAGATAAAAGGAACATTTTGGCAGTGATATAATCGAGTTAATTTTAGATAAGTTTAATTTATATTCCTGTGACACATTAAATGGAAATATCTAGTAGATTAACGGATAAAGGGACAAATTTAAGATTAGAAAGAGAAATGTAAATACAAGAGAAGATGTTTCAGTATCAAGTACCACATTCTAAGATGTGGATGGATATCCAAATCACAATTCTGGGTCACTATGTCCTCACCTATAAGGAAAAAGGATTAGTAAAGCCACTTGTTTTTACCATGGCTTAGATAACTACCACCTTGGAGAAACAATGAAGATGATTTCTCTTTTCAGGAAATATAGCTATACATTTTTTTTTCACATTTTGTGTATAATTGCAGTGAATAAGGAATTTCTAAAGTCAATGTACTGACTGTTGGACCATCATATATCACAGGTCATAAATAGATGGGATTTTAGAAGACCTTTAAATTCCCATCTTGCTCTGCCTTAAATATTAAGAATTTGAAAACATTTTTAATAGAAAACCTAAAGAAAATTGGGATAGTACTGTAAGTAATATTAAACCATAGCAAAATTATTACATTGGGTTGCTTGAAAAATTATACAATGAAAGATGAAGTGGGATTTAGGCAATAGAAGAAGGAGTACCTAGTAATGTCAAAAACTCCAGAATTATCTTTGGAGGGTTACCAAGAAAAGGACCATCAACATACTTAATAATTCTTATCCACATCTGTTTCTGTAAATCAAAGAGAATAGAATTTCTGTATTTTATAAAACCCTTTTTTGTTTTTTCTAGTGTGATTTTATATTAAACTATCTGGTTATTCAAAAGTATTAAATCCCTAAAATAGTCAATAAATATATTTGAGTAATTAAATAGATTTAATTACTATATGTGTACATATTATACTATTTTCACTGAGAATCATAATGAGTTATGCTTTTTTTCCCACTTAAAATGTATAATTAAATTAAAAAATAATGGCCTAGCCTTATGGTACATAAATATACATGTAAAAGGGAATGATATAAACCAAATCCTCTATGCTTTTAAGGCCACTGCAAACATACAAGCCTAGGTTTCTTTCCTAATTTACTATGCTCTTACATGTTAATATAAATAGTGGACATTGTGACATTCCTGGTAAATAGTTAAACTTCACCAACTCTTTCTTGAAATAAAATTGACAACATATTATTAAAAAAACCAAAATAACAACAACAACAACAACAACAAAAACCTCTAAAGAGAGCTCAACCTGTAGGAGCTTGGAACAGAGCTACTTGCCAAGGGGCAGGGGAAATAGTTTATATTTTTAGCCTCTTGATAGACAAGAAACCAAATTCATTAGTGGATTTCCTATTATATACAATGATAAAATGATTTAATTTGACAACATTGCTACTTACTTTAGTTATAAATCTAAATTCCTTAATAACACTTTGTTGCAGTACACCTATTCAGAGATTACATATGCCATAAAAGATAGAAGAGAAGACAAATATAGTCTAGTCATGGATTTTCAACAATTCCAACAAGGCAGGGAAAAAAAAAAGAGAAATGTGAAAAATGCAAGGGATATAAAACTGGGCTTTAGAAACCTTCCACCAATTTTCTGTAGTAATCCACTAAACTGAATATAATGCCATTTCTTTTAAAAAAAAAATTGGTATTTATATAGGATGATACAGTTCTTTTCTTTATTTTCATTTCATAACATTATTCATTGCACACTGTGGTAGTTAAATTTGTATGTGACTTGGCTGGATCTGGTTGAGTGACTGGGCAGCTGCTGGTAGTTATTCCCTATGATGAGACTGGTAATCAACTCCATAATGGGATCTATCACAGACAGCTGAGAGCTACCTTTGGGCTATGGTCTACTTCTTGTATATAAGGAGAAGCCTAGGGATAGTCTACTTGACTGATAACCAGAAGGCTGGTGGTTCAAACCCACCAACCACTCCTCGGAAGGAAGGTTGGGCAATCCTACTTCCGTAGTGATACTGCCTCGGAAACCCAAGGAGGGGTCGCTATGAGTCGGGGCCTACTCGACGGCAAATAACAACAACAACAACAAGGGATAGTCTCTAGCTTATGACATGCTTGGGCCCTGCATGTAGACATGTCATTGTTCAGCAGCCTGCCATGCTCTGTCGGCCTTGGGACTTATAATGGACTTGGGTTAATGGCCTGCTGTGTGGTTTGGTAGCATCAGGACTGTGCCTTTTTACTTGTCAACCTCGGGTTGTCAGCCTTACCAGCCAGTAACTGTCTGAGTGAAGAAGCACCTCTAGCTCCAGTGGGCCAGGAGCAGGAGGCGGAGCTGGACCCCAAGGCTGAGGGTCTTTCACCCAGCCCCTAGAGCCTGGCCCTTTAAACTTGGACTTAACGCCTCCATATCATAAAAGAATAAACTCCTGTTCAAGCCATTCCATTTATAGTATATTCTTGTCAGAATGGCACTAGGTAACCAAAACACACATCATCCAGCAAATTGCTGCTTCTTTTTATGTTGAAGATGTATCACTGGATTGATTTCTCACTTTGCATAGTACTGTGAGGTTTAAGCAATCACAGGAGGTTCAAGTGATCGTCATTATTTCTTGAAGGCAGTACAAATTTGATCACCTCAAATGACTAAGGTGCACATAAAGGGTAGAGTGAGTCGGCAAGCAAAGAGTGGGTGGGAGCAAAGCAACTCAGTGGGAGTGTATATCTAACAAATCATTTAACAGAATCATCCCAGATCAGGATGCAAGTCTTTAATGTATTTCCTCAAGGAGTGAAAGAATCTTAGGTAGATGTATACAGAAATTGGGAGGGGGGACAGTACTTGATCATAATACATGGCAGCAACTATAACAGATATGCTACTCCAGGATAATTCTGAAGATGTCACACTGACTTGTAGTTTGCCTCTTTCAGTCTTTATTATCTCATTATATGCTCATCAAAATTAATTGAGTATTCTTCATCTCTCATTCAATAATGCTATGATTTTCTTAGTCCATATAGTTACAGAAAACCAAATGTTTCCATGGCACAGATACTACCAATATAGTCATTTCCAGGTTTGTCAAGAGAGTTTTTTAGGGATTATGTGTTGTAGTTACAACAAATGTCAACATATTTCAATATGGATTACTTTAAATGATTCTTCTCTATTTCAGAAGTTAGTATTATATAATTACAGTGTTTTCTGTTACAATGATATATGCATATCTAGTTCATGTTGTTGTTGTTAGGTGCTGTTGAATCAGGTCTGGCTCATAGCCACTCTGTACAACAGAATGAAACATGGACTGGTCCTGCTTCAGCCTCACCATCCTTGATATACCTGAGCCCATAGTTGCAGCCACTGTGTCAATATATCTGATTGAGGGCCTTCCCCTTTTTCTTTGACCCTCCACTTTACCACGCTTGGCATCCTTCTCCAGGGAATGGCCTCTTCTGACAACATGACCAAAGTAAGTAAAACAAAGTCTGACCATTCTTGCCTCCAAGGAGCATTCCAGTTGCACTTCTTCTAGGACATACTTGTTTATTTTTCTGGCAGCCCATGATGCATTTAGTATTCTTTACCAACAACATAACTCAAAAGTAGTATGTCTTTTTCAGTCTTCTTTATTCATCGTCCACCTTTCACATACATATGAGGCAATTGCAAATACCATGGCTTGGGTTACACTATCTTGGTTTCTGCTCTTCAGCACTTTAAAGAGGTATTTTGCAAAATAGGGAGCTCTAGTGGTGTAGTGCCTAAGACATTTGACTGCTAACCAGAAGGTTGGCCATTCAAACCCACCAGCCACTCCTCAGAAAGAAGGTTGGGCTATCTACTTCCATAGTGATAATGCCTCAGAAACCTAAGGAAGAGTAGCTATAAGTCAGATCCAGCTCAATGGCATGAGTGTTTGCAAAATAATTGCCCAGTGCAATACTTCTGATTTCTTGACTGCTGCTTCCATGGGCATTTATTGTGAATCTAAGTAAAAGAAAATCCTTGACAACTTCAATTTCATCTCCATTTATAATGCTGTTGATCCAGATGTGAAGATACCAGAAAGCTGGTGGTTCAAAGCCACCAGTCACTCCTCAGAAGGCAGATGGGGCAAACTACTTCCACAGTGATACTGCCTTGGAAACCCAAGGAGGGGTCGCTATGAATCGGGTCCGACTCGACGGCACATAACAACAACAACAACTATGTTGAGGTGTAATCCATAGTGCAGACTACAGTCTTTACTCTTCATCAATAAATGTTTCAAGTCATCTTCACGTTAAGCAAGCAAGGTTGAGCCATCTGCATATTGCAAGTTAATGAATCTTCATCCAATCCTGATGTCACGGTCTTCATCATATACTCCAGTTTCTCAGATCATTTGCTCAGCATACATATTGAATAAGTATGGTGAAAGGATACAACCTTGACACCCACTTCTTGATTTTAAATCATGCAGTATCCCCTTCTACTGTTTGAACAACAGCCTCCTGATCTATGTACAGGTTCCTCATGAGCACAATTAAGTGTTCTGAAATTTCCATTCTTCTCAATATTATCCATAATTTGTTGTGATCCACAGACTCAAATGATTTTGCACAGTCAATAAAACACAAGTAAACATATTTCTGGTATTTGTTTTCAGCCAAGATCGATCTGACATCAGCAATTATATCCCTTGTTCCATGTCCTTTTCTGAACCCAGCTTGCATTATTGGAAATTGCACATCAATATGCTACTGAAACCATTTTTGAATTGTCTTCAGTAAAATTTTACTTGCGTGTGATATTAATGATATTGTTCAATAATTTCTGCATTGTGTTGGATTATCTTTTTTGTCATGGATCCAAATATGGATCCTTTCCAGTCAGTTGGCCAGGTAGCTCTTGTCCAAATATCTTGGCATAAATGAGTAAGTGCCTCTAGCACTGCATCTCTTTACATCGCAAAGTCCATTCTATCAGTTCCTGGAGACTCATTTTCCACCAATTCCTTCAGTGCAGTTTTGATTTCTTCCTTCAGTACCATTGGTTATTGATCATATGCCACCTCCTGAAATGGATGAACATCAAACATTGTTTTTGGTACAGTGGCTCTGTGTATTCCTTCCATCTTCTTTTGATGCTTTCCTCATCATTCAGTATTTTGCTCATACAGTCTTTCAATAATTGCAACTCGGGGCTTGAATTTATTCCTAAGTTCTTTGTGCTTAGAAATACTGAGCATGTTCTTTGCTTTTGGTTTTCTAACTCCAAGTCTTTGTACATTTCATTATAATAATTGACTTTGTCTTCTCGAGCTGTTCTTTGAAATCTTTTGTTCAGCTCTTTTATCTTGTTATCCCATTTGCTTTAGTTACTCTCCATTCAAGAGCAAGTTTCAAAGTTTCATCTGATATTCATTTTGGTCGTTTCTTCCTTTCCTGTGTTTTTAATGACCTTTTTCTTTCTTCGTGCATGGTGTTCTTGATGTTATCCCACAATTCATCTAGTTTTTGGTCATTGGTGTTCAATGTCTTCTTCAGATAGTCTCTAAATTCTGGTGGAATATAATTAAGGTCATATTTTGGCTCTCATGGATTTTTTAATTGCTTCAACTTTAATTGGATCTTTCATATGAGTAGTTGATCCACAATCAGCTCCTGGTCTTGTTTTGGCTGAAGATACTGAGCTTCTTCATCACCTCTTTTCACAGATGTAGTTGATCTGACTCTTGTGTATTTCATCTGGCGAGTTTGGCATGTGTAGCTGCTGTTTATGTTGTTGAAAAAACATATTTACAGTGAGTAAGTCTTTGGCCTTGCAAACTTTATTATGCAGTCTCTGACATCATTTCTCTCACCAAGGCCATATTTTCCATCTTCTAGTGACTCTTTTTTGTTTCCAATTTTTGTATTCCAATCACCAGTAATAATCAACATAATTTGATTTCAGACTTGATCAATTTCAGACTGTAGAGGTCAGTAAAAACTTCAATGTCTCATCTTTGGCTTTGGTGGTTGGTACATATGTGTGAGTAATAGTAGTATTAACTAGTCTTTCTTGTAGGTGTATGTATATAATCTTATCACTGTTAGAGTTGTATTTCACAATAGATCTTCAAACATTGTTTGTGATGATGAATGTCATGTCATTCCTCCTTAATTTGCCATCCCCTTCATAATAAACCAATCATATGATTGTCTGATTCAGAATGGCCAAAAAACAGTCCATTTTATGTCACTAATGCCTAGGATATTGATCTTTTTGTGTTCTTTTTCATTTTTGACAACTTGCAGTTTTCTGAAATTCATACTTTGTGTATTCCATATTATGATTATTAATAGGTGTGTGTAGCTGTTTCTTCCCTTTTTGAATAGAACTACATCAGCAAATGGAGGTCCCAAAAGCTTTACTCCATTCATGTCATTAAAGTAGACTCTACTTTGAGGAAGCAGTACTTCCCCAGTTGTATTTTGAGTGCCTTCCAACCTGAGGGACTTGTATTCTGGCGCTATATCAGACCATGTTTGAGTGCTATTCATAAATTTTTCCAGTAATATATCAGATAGTGTTTCATGGGTGTTCATAAGGTTTTCATTGGACAATTCTTTGAGGAGTTGATGGGCCCTTCCTTCTTCCTAGTCTGTCTTAATCTTGAAGGTCAACTGAAACTTGTCCACCATAGGTGAAACTGCTGGCATTTAAAATATCAGTGGCATAGCCTCCAGCTTCACAAAAGAAACATACAAACCACCATAGTATGATAAAGTAGCAGATAAGTGATGGTGTTTAGTTTACAGAGTGTTTAATAAGTCAGAATATAGTACTAGATATGAAAGATCCTGAATGGAAATTATAGAACATTGCTAACAGGAAGACACAACTTTGTTTGCTGAAAGTGTGAATGACTTGAAGCAGTTATTGACAAAAATTAAAGAGTACAGACTGCAGTGTGGATCATGCCTCAACCTAAAGGAAACAAAAATCCTCACAAGTGGACCAATAAGCAACATCATGATAAATGGACAAAAGTTTGAAGTAGTCAGTGATTTCATATTACATGCATCCACAATCAATGCCCTAGAAACAGCAGTCAAGACATCAGACAACATATTGCACTGGGCAAATTTGCTCCAAAAGACTTCTTTAAAGTGCTGTAGAACAAAGATATCTATTTAAAGACTGTGGTGTGCCTAAGCAAAACCATAGTATTTTCACTCACCTGGTGACATAGTGACTAAGGCATTTGACTGCTAACCAGAAGGCTGGAGGTTCAAATCCACCAGCCTCTCCTCTGAAGGAAGATTGGGCAATCTACTTCCATAGTGATACTGCCTCGAAAATCCAAGGAGGGGTTGCTATGAGTCGGGTCCGACTTGATGGCGGTGACTTTGGTTTTTGGAATATGCATGTAAGAGTTGGACAATGAATAAGGAAGATCAAAGAGTAGTTGATGCTTTTGAGTTGTGGTATTGATGAAGAATACTGAAAGTACCATAGACTGCAAGAAGAACTAACAAATATGTCCTGGAAGAAATGCAGCCAGAATGCTCATTGGAAGCAGGAATGGACAGACTTCATCTCACCTACTTCGGTCATGTTGTGAGAAGGAACCATTCCGTGGAGAAAGATGTCTTGCTTGGTAAAGTGTAGGGTCAACAAAAACGTGGAAGGCCCTCAGCAAGATGGAATGACACAGTGGCTGCCTCAATGGGCTCAGGTATAGCAGGGATTGCGAGCCTGGCACAGGACCAGGCAGTGATTTTTTCTGTTGTACATAGGGCCACTATGAGTTGGGGCCAAATTGACACCACTTAACAACAACAATAACAACAGGAAGCAACAGTTAAGAAACTAGACATTATATAGCATTGGGCAACTCTGCTGTAAAATATGTCTTTAAAATGCTGAAGATCAAAAATATGTCTTTGAAGACTAAGGTTCACCCAGTCCAAGCTATGATATTTTCAATACCCTCATATGCATCTGAAAACTGGACAATGAATAAAGAAGACTAAAGAAGATGTGATGGTTTTGAGTTGTGGTGTTGGCAAAGAATACTGGATGTACCATAGGCTGCCAGAAGAAAAAAAATAAATGTCCTGGAGCAAGTGCAGTCAGAATGCTCCTTGAAAACGAGAATGGTCAGACTTTGTCTCATCTACTGTATTTAGGTTGTCAGAGAGCCCGTTCTCTGGAGAAGGATATCAGGCTTGGTAATGTGGAGGGTTAAAAAAAAAAGGGAAAGGTCCTCAATCAGGTGGATTGACACAGTGGCTGCAGAGATAGACTCAGGTAAAGCAAGAATTGTGAGGAGAGTGAATGACCAGGCATTGTTCCAAACTGTTGTACATAGGGTTGCTATGACTCAGAGTAAACTCAATGGCACCTGTTTTTCCTGTTGTTAGGTGCTGTTGAGTTGTTTCCAACTCATAGCAACCTCACGCACAGCAGAACAAAACACTGCTCGATTGACAGCTCCACGATCCCTTCCATACTTGAGCCTATCATTGAAACCACCATGTCAATCCATCTCATTAAAGGCCTCTCCCTCTTTCGTAAACCCTCCACCCTACCAAGCGTGACATCCTTCTCCAAGGAATGGTAGCTTCAGACAACATGACTGCAAAAACAGCAAGGAGGCCACATGTTCTGACCTCCTCTAATCCCACAAGAGGAAGACAGAATTACCAGCAGTAACCCAAGGCCTATTACTGCAAGGCCAGACATGCTGCCTCCCTCCAGCCCTTTCACCAACCGTTCCTCCCAAAGCACCCACAACCTCTCTGCTGGGTTCGATAATTCACTGCAGTGGCCACACAGAGCTCACAGATTATGGGGTTTATTAGTGAAGCGCCACAGGCTACAATTCAAGTTGAGGAAAAATGCTCAGTCTCTCTCCCATCCCACCGTCCCTCAGCCAACAGTCTCTCACAGTCTCTTTCCCAGCAGTGCTAGTCCCTCGGTGTCTCACTCAGCAATGCGTGTCTCAGGAGCAAGAGTCTCTTTCAGCAGCACGTCTTCCTCAACCAGCAGTCAGAGAGAGTTCTGCCTCTAGGAGGCCTCCTTTTGAGCGCAGCAGGGTGGTCAAACTAGCCAATCATAGCACCACAACTCTAAGTACTTGAGAGAGAGTGGGCACCTCCCAGAACATTGTTTTGTGCCACTCCCAACAGAAATACTCCAGGTGGACAACTTCAGCAATCAGGAGCTCCTCAGTTGCTCATAGAAAATCCCACCTTGGAGTTTACAAAGACTTATGGGTAGAAAAGCCACACTAAGTAATTTACTACACCACAGACCACCCCCTGGCTTTTCTAGCCATTATCCCTTTTATACTTCAAAAATTCACATCCCCTTACACCATCACTTTAAGAATAACCGCACCCGTGAAAGTGTGTAAGCCAGCCACTTCATGCCTTTATCTTCCCCCATTTTAAATAGCCAATTTCTAATTTGCCCATCCCTATCAAACCAGTACTCTAAGAAGACATGGTCCTTTCTCTCTGGGGAATCTTCTGTTCTGCTTGGAAACTTCAGCATGTGGACTCATAAACAAGCAAAGTCCAGCCCAGCTCAGGCCATCAAATTGCAGCAACTTAACACCAGCTCAGTGTCAAACATCTTCCTCTTTGTTTGGTAGGGTTCTGGTCACTTCAGCCCTAGCCATCCCAGCAAGGACATGGGTACCAGCTGCCAAGTTTGGGAGTCACACTCTTCCCTTCACTTCAGACCAGCCAGCACCTTCTTGCACATCTTCAGTCCTCAGGGACTATTTCAATGCCCGTAGGCTCACAATTCATTGCACTTTGGACCAGCCAGCTCTTCCTCTCATCCCCAGCCTCTGGACCTGGGTCAAAGAGTACCAAACTCAGCCTGTTTCTTCTTTGCTGCACTTCCCCCATTTCCACTCAGGTGGATCCAGGTGGTCACAAACAAGTAACATACAAGTCTACTACTCACAGGCTTCCTTTAACTTTCAGTCCCGGAAGGGGTTTCTCTCGCTGACCATGACTTTTCCCTTGTGGATGCACCTAAAACCAGTCAGCTTGCTTGAAATTCAGAGAGCCAAACAGTCATTTTTTTTCCTTTTCAGGTCCTTATTCAAATGCAAATTTTCTGTTCCCTCAGTAGTACTGGGTGGGACTCAGGTTTTCTACCTAAGTTCCTAGTACTCTCCACACACAGGGCTTAAAACAAAAGCCTGTGTTTCTGCTGGGTAAATTCTATTTCCCCTTTTAACATATCTGATCATGTATTGGCTGAAGGCGGACTTACACACTCTCTATTATCCCTGTACCCCGTCATCATTTCTAATGTACAAGCAGGTAAGAGAATATTCAATAGCCATAGTGCATTCATATAAACACATAATCCTTTTAAAGACATTCCAGGTTCATCTCTTCACCTTGATTACTGTCCCATTCTATGCATAGGCCTTGGGCCTTTGGTTGGGTGTAACCAAAATCCCTAGCCTTTGGATCAATGATCTCCCTTAGGAGGTAACAGCAAACAAAGTAACCATCTGAAATCCAAAGTGAAACTATGGATTTTCCAGGCCCCTTCCTTCTTTTTTTTACAAAGTCTGGTGCTTCTATGAGTCTGGAGCCACTGCAATGAATCCCATTTCTGACACCAACTGAAAAACAGCAAGGAGGCCACATGTTCTGACCTCCTCTAATCCCACAAGAGGAAGACAAAATTACCAGCAGTAACCCAAGGCCTATTACTGCAAGGCCAGACATGCTGCCTCCCTCCAGCCCTTTCACCAACTGTTCCTCCCAAAGCACCCACCACCTCTCTCCTGGGTTTGATAATTCACTGCAGTGGCCACACAGAGTTCACAGATTATGGGGTTTATTAGTGAAGCACCACACGCTACAATTCA
>NW_006922071.1:2094292-2098672 GCF_000298275.1 Orycteropus afer afer | reverse complement strand
GTAATCCATACTGCAGACTGTATTCTTCAGCCTTCATCGGTAAGTGCATCAAGTCATCCTCACTTTCAGCAAGCAAAGTTGTATCGTCTGTATATCTCAGGTTGTTAATGATTCTTCCTCCAATCCTGATGCCACATTTTCCTTCATATAGTCCAGCTTCTCTGATTATTTGCTCAGCATATAGATTGAATAATATGGGCAAAGAATACAACACTGACACACTCCTTTCCTGATTTTAAACCATGTAGTGTCCCCTTGTTCTGTTTGAATGACAGCCTCCTGGTCAAAGTACAGGTTCCTCATGAGTACAATCAAGTGTTCAGGAATTCCCATTCTTCTCAAAGTTATTTATAATTTGTCATGATCCACACAATCAAATGCCTTTGCATAGTCAATAAAACACAAGGAAACATCTTTCTGGTATTCCCTGCCTTGAGCCAAGATGCATCTGACAACAGCTATGATATCCCTTGTTCCATGGCCATTTCTGAATTCAGCTTGCACTTCTGGAAGTTCTCTGTCAATATACTGCTGCAATCGTTTTTGAATTATCTTCAGTAAGATCTTACTTGCATGCAATATTAATGATATTGTTCTATAATTTCCATAATTTGTGGCATCACCTTTCTTTGGAATTGGTACAAATATAGATCTCTTCTAGTCAGTTGGCCAGGTAGTTGTCTTCCAAATGTCTTGGCATAACTGAGTGTGTTCCTCCAATGGGGTATCCGTTTGTTGAAATATCTCAATGGATATTCTGTCAATTCCCGGAGCTTTGTTCTTCACCAATTCCTTCATTGCAGCTTTGACTCCCTCCTTCAGTACCATTGGTTCTAGATCATATGCCACTTCCTGAAATGGATGAAGATCTACCAGTTCCTTTTGGTACAGTGATTCTGTGTATCCCTGCCATCTTCTCTTGATGTTTCCTGCACCATTCAATATTTTGCCCATAGAATCTCTCAATATTGCAACTCGAAGCTTAATTTTTTTGTTTCAATTCTTTCAGCTTGAGAAATGCTGAGCGTGTTCTTCCCTTTTGGTTTTGAAGCTCCTGGTCTTTGCACATTTCATTATAGTAATTGGTTTTGTCTGCTCGAGCTGCTCTTTGAAATCTTTTGTTCAGCTCCTTTATCTTGTCATTTCTTCCATTGACTTTAGCTTCTCTAGGCTCAAGGGCAAGTTTCAGAGTCTCTTCTGTCCTCTATTCTGATCTTCTCTTCTTTTCTCGTCTTTTTAGTGATCTCTTGCTTTCTTCATGGAAATGTTCTTGATATCCTCCCACAATTCTTCTGGTTTTCGGTCGTTGGTGTTTAATGCATCAAATCTATTCTTTAGATGGTCTCTAAATTCAGGAGGGATATATTCAAGATAAAATTTTGGCTCCTGTGTGTTCCATCTGGTGAAGTCCACATTTAGAGCCACCATTTGTGTTGTTGAAAAAAGGTGTTTGCAATGAGAGAATCATTGGCCTTCCAAAATTCTACCGTGCAAGTTCAAGCATTATTTTTGTTGCCAAGGCCAAATTTTCCAACTACCAGTGATTCTTCTTTGTTTTCAACTTTTGTATTCCAGTCACCAGTGATAATTAACACATCCTGATTGTATATTCGGTCAATTTCACACTGCAGAGGTTGATAATAATCTTCAGTTTCCTCATCTTTGGCTTTGGTGGTTGGTGCATAAATTTGAATAATAATCATATTTACGGGTCTTCCTTGTAGGCGTTGTACAAGGAAGCATTGCACTTCAGGACAGATCTTGAAATATCCTTTGTGGTGATGAATGCCACACCATTCCCCTTTAAACTGCCATTATGGCATAGTAGATCACATGGTTGTCTGATTCAAAATGACCAAAAGCAGTCCATTTCAGCTCACTAATGCCAAGGATATCAGTCTTTATGCGTTCCATTTCATTTTTGAAAACTTCCAATTTTCCTAGATTCAAACATTGGACATTCCCTATTCCAATGATTAATGGATGTCTTCAGCTGTTTCTCTTCAATTTGAGTGGTGCTGCATCAGCAAATGGAGGTCTCGAAAGCTTTACCTTATCCATAGGGGTAAGGCTGGATTTACTTTGATAATACACCTCTTTCCCAGTCCTATTTTGAGAACCTTCTAACCTAACCTGACTATTCATAAAGTTGTGCGGTAATGTATCAGACAGTACTTCATTGCTATTCATAAGTTTTTCCCTGTCCAATTCTTTGAGAAGTGGATGCCTTCCTCATTTTCCTAGTCTGTCTCAGTCTGTAAGCTGGGATGATACCTGTGCACCATTTGCATCCCACTGGGTTTGAAACACCAGTGGCTCACCCTCAAAACTCACATCAACACATCACCCCGGTAGGACAAACTGACAGACAAGTTTGTGTACAAACTGACAGACAAGTTTGTCTCTCTGTTGGAAACCTCTGCTACCATCCTTACCTGGTTTCCTGCAGCTGACTCCTCCTCTGTCCAGATTCCTAGGCCTTTTAATCCCCTTTCTCCTGCTTTCTCACCCTGCTGCTTTAGGCGTGCCTGAGTTCCTCTCCTCACCTGGATCCCTGCAGCTGACTGCTCCTCTTTCTGAGTTCCTGGCTTTTAATCCCCTTTTTCCTGCTCTTCCACCCTGCTGCTTTGGGCCTGCCTGGGTTCTCTCTCCTTGCCTGGATCCCTGTGGCTGACTGCTCCTCTGCCCAGGTTCCTGGCTTTTTAATCCCCTTTTTCCCCTGATTTCCCACCCTGCTGCTTTGGGCATGCCTGAGTTCCTTCTCCTCACCTGGATCCCTGCAGGTGACTGCTACTCTGTCTGCATTCCTGGCTTTTAATCCCCTTTCTCCTGCTCTACCATCCTGCTGCTTTAGGCGTGCCTGGGTTCTCTCTCCTCACCTGGATCCCTGCAGCTGACTGCTCCTCTGTCTGGGTTACTGGCTTTTAATCCTCTTTCTCCCACTCTCCCACCCTGCTCTTTTTGGCGTGCCTGAGTTCCCTCTCCTCACCTGGATCTCTGCAGCTGACTGCTCTTCTTTCCGAGTTCCTGTCTTTTAATCCCCTTTTTCCTGTGCTCCCGCACTGCTGCTTTGGGCATGCTTGAGTTCCTCTCCACACCTGGATCCCTGCGGCTGGCACCTAACAACAACAATAAGAAGAAAAATATACAAAATATTAATAAGCTTGATAGAAAGATGTGCAAAACTAGCAAAAACTATGAATTCCTTAATTTAATAAACAGTAAGTCTTTTTTAAAGGATATGTGAAGAAGATAGATTCACAGAGACAATTTTGTGCTAAACAAGAGGTAGATAAGTAGCTTCAGAGATTGTAATAATGATATTTAACATGATGATTGGCACTTTTAGTAAAAGAGCTAGTGGCCTACTTCCCAAAGTCAGCCACTGAAAACTCTGTGCAGCACTATTCTAGTCTGACACACAGCAGGTTTTCATGCATCATGGTCAGCCCAAAGCAACTGGTTAGATGTTAGTCTATTCTTAATTGAATTTCAGTCAAGATGTAATCTGAGAACAATTACTTAAAGGTTGAAGAGAGCATGTTAAAGTCTTGAAGAACATGTGATTTTGATTTGAGGTAATTGGGATCATGAACATATCCCTAATGAGAGGTTATTCTGGTATTTTAATAAGGAATATCATTAAACCTACTGGGAGGATATGCTAGAGGAGTGAAGTGAACTGCTTTCGAATGAAGGCAAACTTTGACTGGGATGCTAGTCACCTGCCTGCATTGGAATTTCAAGCTTTGCATTTCTCTCAGCCTCAGTTTCTTCACCTACGAAGAAACATATGATTTACAGTGTCCAAAGAATCAAATTAATAGATATGTCCATCTATATCACACTAGATTATTTATACACACTGGTTGTGTAAACTATATACAGTTTTAATATTAGGTACAGGCACAATTTCAGTGCTATTTTTATGTTTGTATTAAAAAATTTCAGCATATGAAAGAAATGATAAGCTCTTAGCAGTTCCTGATTTTATGCTATAGATAAAGATAATAAACTTAGGTGCTGATACCTGTGGAATATCTCATTTCAGAATGTAAATAGAAGGAAGCTGTAATAAATAGAACTTGCTCTGTAGATGTTACCATTGAACTCACTCTCAGTCTATAAAATATATTTTAAAAATTGATATACATTGATACACATAGTAGAACGTACCTGTTGTTGTTGTTAAGTGCTATCGAGTCGTTTCCGACTCATAGCAACCCCATGCACAGCAGAAAGAAACATTGCCCGATCCCACGCCAGCCCCACAATCCCTGCTATACTTGAGCCCATCATCGCAGCTACTTGTCAATCCACCTCGATGAAGGCCTCCCCCTCTTTCGTCAACACTCCACCCTACCAAGCATGACATCCTTC
>NW_006922071.1:2081863-2091611 GCF_000298275.1 Orycteropus afer afer | reverse complement strand
GTACATTCCATGTTCCGACGATTAATGGATGTCTGCGGCTGTTTCTCTTCAATTTGAGTGGTGCCACATCAGCAAATGAAGGTCTCGAAATCTTTCTCTTTTCCATGAGTAAGGCTCGGTTTCCTCACATGTTGCAGCTCTTTCCCAGTCCTATTTTGTTAGCCTTTTAGCCTAAACGGACTATTCCTAAAGTTGTGCAGTAATGTACCAAACAGTGTATATACATTGATACACATAGTAGAACTTACCTGTAGACCCCCAGTATCATTTCCCCCAGTACATTATGGTAATAACAGCAGTGAGAAGAAACCAAACTCACAGCCATTGAGTTGATGCTGACCCATAGTGACCCTCATTGGGTTACTAAGGTGTTAAATCTTTATGGCAGTGTATTGTCCCATCTTCCTTCTCCCTAGCATCTGATGAGTTTGAACCACTAACCTTCTGGTTACCAGGCAAGTGCCTCATGCACTATGCCACCAGAGCTCCTCTTGTAATAGAGAATTCAAATTGGTGCTGTGCATGTCGCTGCCCAGAATAATCTTGCATTTCAATTATTTTCTGAAGCTGAGAGTGTCAATGGGGTTAGTTTTGGACAATGGAAAGAAAGAAGAAATAGAGTGAACAACATCCTTTCTTTTTGTTCTCCTTCCTTCCTCCACCCTGCTTCTGGTGATGCAGCAGTAAAAGATCAAGTTCATTGTTTTTGTTTCGTAGTGCTGCTATAACAGAAAGGACTCAAGTAGATGACTTTAAAGAGCTGAAATTTGTTTGCTCACACTTAAGGAGGCAAAACATCAGGTCATTCACTATTGGGGAAGTTTTTGTCTATGTTGGTTCTGGGGAAGATACTTGCCAGCAAGTGCTAGCTCAAGTTAAGGGGCTCATATGCCACTCTCATTCCTGACCTATTGCAAGTTAAGGAGTTCATAGGGGTCTCCCTCTGTTGGCATAGTGCCTAAGGCATTTGACTGCTAACCAGAAGGCTGGCAGTTCAAACCCACCAGCCACTCTTTGGAAGGAAGTTGGGACAATCTACATCTGTAGAGATACCACCTCATTAACCCAAGGAGCGATCGCTATGAGTTGAATCGGCTCAGCATCAGTGAATTTGTTTTTTTTTTTGTTTGTTTGTTTTTGGTTAGTCCCAGTTTAGGTCTCAAACCTTAGTTTGAGATAATTGGTTGTAACGACTCACCAACCTTTGCAAAAGTGCCTTCTCTAATCGAGTAGAGAAAGGATAGACATCCCCCACCCCCACCCCCCAAAAATGAAAGATGTACACAAAGGGAAGTGAGGTCCTGAGATCCTGAGAGGGTCCCCACAGAAGCCTCTATCGCCAGGGATAACATTCCACAGAAAGATGCAGTTCTCCCACATTCATCATCAGTCCTGAAGTTGCAAGGCATTTCTGTGTCCCAAGCCTTTACTGGCTCATGCATAGGCAATGATCAGGATCTAAATGCATGTGTTTGATTCGTGAAATCAAAGAATTTGCATGATAGAGTCCCTCACTTCTCCCTTGCTTCTAGAAGTTAATTCTCTGTGTGGTTTTAGCAACTCCCACTACATTCACACATAAAAACACCGTTGTTGCTGGTAAATCCCAAGAATCATTTTTAGGAAACCGGAGAAAAGTCCAGAGCTAGTTCTTTGATCCACAACACCCTACATGATATACCTCATTAACATAACAAAGAAAAAAACAACTTGCAAATAGGATTATGTCCACAGGTATAGAGTTTACAATTCCAGCAACATATCTGGGGGAAACAATTCAGTTCATACCAAAGATCTAATGTGGTCTTGGACCTTGAAACAAAAGGTCACACTTCAGGGATCACAAAGCAATAAACTGGAATGCACTTGTATGTCTGAGTCATTTGTTAAGCAGAAGTGCTATACTTCCTCAGGATGACATACATGTGTCTACAATTAAAAATGAGATAACAAAGTATTTTTAATGATAATTTGTAGGTGTATGCTTCTCAAAATTAAATACAATTGCAAGCACTACAAGCATATTTTATGTGCAAGTAATTACTTTCTGTATGTTTTAGATGATGTTATGCACAAACTCACTGATGTTGAGCCAGTTCCTCTGAGAGTGACCCTTCCTTGGATTTCCAAGGCACTATCTCTACAGAAGAACAGTGTTGGCATTTCCATCGTTCATTTCATATATGTTGTTGTTGTTGTTATAGGTAATATATATTAAGAAAATAAAGTTTGTTCCTTCTTAGAAAAGAAAACTCAATGCACAATCTTTACTTATGTTTTAGACATGCTAAACACATATGTCAAAACAAATAAGTTTGTTCAATTAAACTACCTAAGGAATTCCCAAACCTCTCAGTGACATGTTGTTGTTGTTGTTATGTGCCGTCGAGTCGGCCCCGACTCAGAGCGACCCCTCCTTGGGTTTCCGAACAGTATCACTACGGAAGTAGGATTGCCCAACCTTCCTTCCGAGGAGTGGCTGGTGGGTTTGAACCACCAGCCTTCTGGTTAGCAGTCAAGTGCTTTAACCACTATGCTATGAGAGCTCCTCTCAGTGATATATTGCAATATAATAGAATAAAAACAATCAAGTAAGTAAAATTTCTATATAAACTTATAAATTATGTGATACAATAAGTCTGTTAAGGAAATATTTGTCTAGGTTTACAGATAGATAGTTTTTAATCTAGATTACAGGAGATAGAAAGTTGGGAAGACAGAGACTTATTTTGTTGTTGGACTGTCTCAATTTCTTTCCACCCAAGGTGATAGGACAGCTCCCTTAAAAACTGTGAATTTCCTATGTGTGGTAGTTAAGGTTATGTGTCAAACTTGGCTGGGCCTGATTTCGAGTGGGCGGGCACCTGGATGCATAGTATTCCCCATGACAACACTGGCAATCAACTTAGTCTATTATGAGCAGCTGAGTAGCTGCTTTAGGGATGTGGTCTGCTTGCAATATATAAGGAGAAGCTTTGGGAATAGTCTGCAGCTTTTTGGCATGCTTGGAACCTGCATGTAGGTGAGTCTTCATTCTGTAGTCTGCCATATTTCCTGCCAATCTCGGGACTGTCTCTGGACTTGATTTAGTGGCCTGTCATGTGGTTTGTGCTTTCGAGATTTTGCCTTTTCACTTGGTGACCTTGGGTTTGTGAGCCTCATCTGCCAGCAGCTGCCTGAGTGATGAGAAAGCTCTAGTTCCACTGGAGTGGGAGCAAGGGGAAAAGCTGAAGCAAGGGGTAAGGGCTCTCACCCAGCCCCTAATGCTTGGCACTTTGAGCTCAGACATCTAGCCTCCCATACCGTAAGGGAATGAACTCCTGTGTGGTAGTTAAGGTTGTATGTCAACTTGGCTGGCCCTAGGTTGATTGGCTGGGCAGCTGGATGTCGTTATTCCTCATGGTGAGACTGGTAATTAACTCCATGGTGAGCCTAGTGGAGCAGCTGAGGAGCTGCTTTAGGGATGTGGGCTGCTTCCAGTAGGTAAGAAGCAACTTTGAGGAAGGTCTTGAGCTTATGGCATGCTTTCGCCCTGAGTGTAGCTGAGTTGTAATTCAGCAGCCTGACATGTTGCCCTGCTGATCTTGGGACTTTTTCAGGAATTGAATCAATGACATACTGTGTGGTTTGATACTATCCGGACTGTGGCATTTTATTTGTCACCCTTGAACTTGTCAGCCTTAGCAGCCAGCAGCTGCTTGAGTGAAAAAAAAAAAAAAAGTCTCTATCTTCAATGCACTGGGAGGAAGAGGCAGAACTAAAGCCCAGGGTTGAGGTGCTTTCACCCAGTCCCTAGAGCCTGGCACTTTGAACTCGGACGTGTAGCCTCCAAAACTGTAAGAGACTAAACTCCTACTGTTAAAGCCATTCCATGTGTGGTATTTTCTGTTACAGCAACAGAGAGGTAACCAAAACACCCCTGTTTGATAAAGCCATACAACTGTCGTGTTTCTGTTAGAACAGCACTAGGTAACTAAAACGTAGTTGGTTTCATTTTAAGACCCCAAAGCCATGTCGAATATTGTCATTAAGATGAACCTGTCTCTACTTGGGGTGACAAAGCTTCTGTAAGAACCTTAAGATTTTAAAGAACTTTTTTCTGTGTCCCCTAGTTCAGATGTTGTACGAGACACTGCCTTAAATTACGCACAGGTCTCCACCAACAGTATTGCAGTCACACTTTTGATTTGATCTTTATCCTGAGACCATTTGCATTTTATTTCTGCTTTTAAAAATGAAAATAAAAAAAGAGAAAAGTTTACGTTTTCAACCCCACTCAATAGCTTATACATCTCCTTCTGTGCATCATCACATATAATTTAAAGAAGTCCATTGGCCCTTTTATCTTATTCTAGAAATTATCCTACAATGATCTACATGTACATCAAACTTAGATATTTTATCTTCCAATTTGCAACAGCAACAGTTTTGCCATTTTTTTTACAACTATATAAAATGAGTCACCATTTTTTGAGCCTGCTCAAGCAGCTTTCTTGATGCTTTTACAGCCTCCATTAGCTATTCATTTGCCATTTTTCAACCAGGAAAATTGCTAACAATTTACTTGATGCTTTCCCATTGCCAGTGAGAGTCTGGTCCCAAAGTCAATGCCAAATACTTTAGGATATTATTATGGCAGTCCCTTACATCTACAATACTAATTTCAGCAAGCTAGTGTGGGCTACTTAACTTAGGGATGTTGGCAGAAGTCCCAAAGCCTCCATAAAGAGGATAGATCCCACCGTGTAATTGTTTTCCAAGCTTTTACTGTAATTTTTGCTAATGTTCTTTGAACAACAACAACAAAAAAGCAAGTTACAAAGCTAGAACCAGAGTCTTAATGAAAGAGAAAGTTCCAGAGAGAGGCTTCAGGATACAGGAAGGGAAATCACTTGCAGCTAAATTTGCAATTTACTGAGACATAATATTGATTTTGAAACTATCTGTACCATTTTTTCTCTAATGTATGGACAGCTTGTTCTTTCAAAAATATGTTTGGAATTACTTATTTTGTGTGTTCAAGTTCCAAAATAATAATAATGTATTCATTTTTATTTTTGGTTATTTTATTATTATGCATTTCAAAAATATCACCTGGACTATTTAGAGAATATGTGAGAAATTCTAAACAACTTTTTTTTTTTGTTTAATTTGACCATTAGTTTTTGATATTATTTTCAAGAGATTTTACATAGTATAAAAGTCTGAGATTATGTTCTTAATAACTTCTTTTAACCCTTCTGTGTGTGAATTGATAAATATTTTAGTAATAGAAACAATTCACCTAGGGTTTACATACTGCTAAAACAATGCATAGATTCATAAATGGTCTTCGATTTGATCATAAGGAATTCTAGTGGTGCAGTGGTCAAGGCATTTTGCTGCTAACCAAAAGGTCGCAGTCAGAACCTACCAATCACTCTGAAGGAAAAAATGAAAGGCAGTCTGCTTCTGTAAAGATTTACAGCTTTGGAAACTTTATGGGGACAAACTTCTTTGTTCTTTAGAATCAACTTAAGGGTAATAGGTTTGGGATTTGATTATCTGACGCAAATAATGTTACTGACCTATTGAATAATTTTTAAATTAACCCAGAAAGTATTTTAAAAGTCTTTTAAAATATTTTTAAATTATTTTATTAAATTATTTATCATTAAAAGAAATGTAAATCTCAATAAACTGCTTTCCATTTGTTTTTGAAAGTTAATGCTTGAACTTAATGCAATAAGCCTATGTTTGGAATTTTGTTACAATTGTTAATATTCCATCTGTTTTTCATGCTTGTTTGTTTATTGAATTAGTGATCTATTGAAAGATCATAGCAAAGTTGCTTAGAGAAAATTGATCAATTATCTGGAAGAATTTTAACATTTAGATCTTTTTTATGAGTACATTGAAAAAATTATATAGGACCTTGTGTTTCAACCCTACTCCACTAGGATGTTAAGCTATTGAAACATTTTGGCCCAAGAGACTCTTCTATTGACTATCAATCATTGTGTTAAAACATATATAAAAATGGCACATATAATGCTAAATTTTTAGTGGGACTAGTAATTTAACATTGACCTATTAACTTATTAATGTACATTCAAGTAATGTCATAATATTGCAAGAGTGTGGAGAAGTGATACCTTTATGTTATTAGAGGAGCAATTGATTAGGACTTAATAACATACCAAACTCACTGCGGTTGAGTGGGATCTGACTCATAATGACCCCTCCTTGGGTTTCTGAGGTGGTATCACTATGAAAGTAGATTTTCCAACCTTCCTTCCAAGGAGTGACTGGTGGATATTGTCTAAAAATCAGGCTATATCTTTCTGATAATCAAAGAACTAAGTGGTCAAATTACTTTGGTATACAGCCATTACATTAAATATCTCTACTGATTATTTAGACTTCATCTATATTTAGACTTCTTTAAGTAGGTTTTAATTTGTCATATCCTTTCCCACCTATGAGGAGCTCTGGTAGTGCAGTGATTAAGGCATTTGACTGCTAACCAGAAGGCTGGCAGTTCAAACCCACCAGCCACTCCTCAGAAGGAAGGTTGGGCAATCTACTTCCATAGAGATACCGCCTCAGAAACCCAAGGAGGGGTCGCTATGAGTAAGATATGACTTGATGGCAGTGGGTTTGGTTTTAGTTTGGTTTTCCCACCTATTTACTGAAATGAATTCAAAATCTTTTAGTTAGCCACAAAATATCTAATCATCAACATGAAATATATTTGTTTAATTATACACATAAATTATATAAGTAAATTAACTGAGAATATTTCATTTTATTTGAATTTTGGTACTGAGTATAAATGATCCCTAGGCTAAGAAATATCTTCATTAAATATATTTAAAAATAATAAAAAAGATTAAACATTAGTAACATATAAAAAGAGAAAACAAGAAATCAATATTAGGAAAATGAACAGAAAACTTAGATTCAGTTAGAATTAGTTTTCCAAAAGAGAGGAATAATCACCATATCAAAAAATACTCAGGAAATTTAACAAGCTGAAAAAAAGAACGGAAAGCTAAATAAAATCTTGGAAGGCTTAAAAGGTAATGTGAAGAATCCTTGTGTGTGTGTGTGTGTGCATGCGTGTGCATGTGTGTACATGCGCACATGCAAGCATTCCTCTATGCTACACTAATGTAAACACAACTGCTTAAAACTCAACCTTGCCTTAGACCTGCTTTCCTGTCAGGCTATTTTTCTACATCATTCTTCCCAACCACATTTCTCTGCCTCCTCTCTGCCCACATGTTCATTTTCAAAGCTGTATAATCTTACTTTACCCTTAGCCTTCCACAGAGGCCTCTCTCAAAAGGCCATTTATGACCTTCATGTTGTTAAAGCCCATCTCACAAACCTTTGTGTAGCATTATACTCTTGTGACCATTCTTTTCTCCCGTAACTCTGATCTCAGGAGTCATCCTGCACTCTGCCCTAGTTTCCTCTTACAATTTTCAGCCAGTTTTCTACTTCTCTTCGTCTGTCCCTCTTAATTTCTGGGGCACTTTGAGCTGAACCCTTGGCCCACTGCACTTTTTCTGCTGTACGTATTACCTGGGTGATATTATTCTCTCCCAAAGCGCTCCAGAGACCATTTAAATTCTGATGATTTTTGAATTTGTATCTTTGGGCCTCAAAAATTTCTGTGTGGGTTCACCAACTGGGTAAGGGAAGCAAACAGAGTTCAGCAAGCAGAATATTGAATGAGATAGGGAAAACATTGCAAGAGCAACAAAATACACATATTTCTAAAAGAATTGATGTTAAATGAAAGGCCAAGAGCTAGAATTAGGTCTGATGTCTATAGACAAAGGTTTAAATGAGAATTACTTCTGATGGATGAAGGCTGAATACTTGAATATGTAGAAGGAAATAGCTAATAGAGAGCAAAAAGTTGAAAATACAATAGACTATGCTTTACTGCTGGAGCAAAGTCCCTGTACAAAGAAAAGTACAGAGCACAGATGGAGAAACTGAACTGAAGACAAAGAAAGGCATCTTTTTATCAAAGCATTAGGCACAACATTCTCATCCCCAACATTATAAATATTTCAGTAATATATTTTCTAATATAACTTTACCTTAGATTTCTATTTAACAGATAAAATAATTGTAATACATAGTATTAAAATATAATTATATATACTTTTTCCTTCCGGAGAGTGGCTCAAAACGCCAGCCTTCTGGTCAGCAGTCAAATGCCTTAGGCACTCTGCTGCCAGAGCTCCCGGGAAGGCTGGACAATCTACTTCCCTGGTGATACCACCTTGAAACTCAAAGAGAGGCCACTATGAGTAGGATCCGACCCCACGGCTGTGGTTGCATTACATTTATGTACTTCTTACATGATCGTTGTAAAGGACTTTTAAAAGGAATATCATTAATAATAAAGCTATATATAAGCAATGCAAGTCATTATCAAATGACTATTTGATTAAAAGACAATCGCTTTTAGTTTATATTTTTAAAAAAACTTTTTACTGACGAATTTATATTTTATATGCTGTAATTATATTTAGAATAGCTCTCTATGAAGTCAAAATACCAAAGTACAGATAAGCCTCAAGTGAGTTTATAAAACATGACCCAGAACTGTTTTCTGAATATAAACTAACAGTTACCAGTTTGTGGCCCCAGAAAATACTAATGCTACAAAATAATTGAAAAACATGCCTGTTTCTGAATTGTAATAAGACTTTGAACTCTAAAGTTCTGTTGTACAGTGTTTCATTCTATTGTACTTAGTCATTTACTTGACTATGAGTCAGAGCCGACTCAATGGCCCCAACAAGGACAACACACCACATGGACTCAGATTGAGTTACATACATGCTTTCAGAGTAATATTAACAGATGTGGGTGATGGATACTTCTTTTTAAATCACTGCAATATGTTTTTTTCATTCCCACTGGAGTTAGAATGGAGGGATCTAGCTGGGTCTTATGAATAGTAAAGTTTGGAAAACACTGATGAAAGGAATACTGATATTTTCAGGGAAAGACAATGGAAATTTTGCAGTGTCAAAGTCTGACTACTCATGGCACAGAAGGAAGACAGTTTGAATTAAAAAGAAAATTATATCTCACCATTAGGCCTACATGTTCTAATGTCACTTGTCAACTGAATCATTTCAATGTTGTTAGAGAAGAAAACAAAGAACATTGGATTTGAGAAAACTCTAGTATACAGAATTAAATCATTACCCAATTAATCTAAGCCAAGGGTCACCACAAGAGATAGATTAATGAGATATTCCCCTGAAGTCTTTGTGAAAATTCGCAAAAGCCTATCCTCTAAAGTCATTATTTTCTCAGTGGGTTTTATAAGAACCAAAGCTATTATTTCAAAGAATAACAAATGAAGCAGTCTTGTGTAGATTGTTTTAATATACTAGCAAAAATGTTAGATCAAAAATATGTAAGCTGAAAAGAATGAGCACACCATTGAATCATATAATTCAAAGCACTGCATTGCTCACTTCTTGGTGGAGGGGCAATTTTAAAATGTAGTGATACAGAATAATCATTTAATCTCAAATTGTGTTGACCACTCTGTCCTTAGGAAGGCTTGAAATCCCACTGTGATTTTACCAAAAACATCTGCAGATCCCATGGACTGCCACAGAGAGCAGCGGGAAGTCTATCTCCTACTATTTACTAATCATAGGATTTAAGCAAGTGACTTAAATGAAATTCATTTAGTATTTTATGTGGTCTTTTTTTTTTTTTTTTT
>NW_006922071.1:2077048-2079010 GCF_000298275.1 Orycteropus afer afer | reverse complement strand
GTTTCTGCTGAGAAATCAGAGCTTATTTTTATTAGTTGTCCTTTGTAAGTAACTTTTCTTTTTTCCTGTGCTGCTTTCAGGTTTCTTTCTTTTTCTTTGGTTTTGATGAGTTTGATGATATGAGTTTGGTGATATTCTTTTGGCATCTATCCTGTTTGGGGTTTTTTGGATTTCCTGAATAAATACATTATCATCTTTCCTCATATCAGGGAAGTTCTCTTCCTACAAATCTTGGACAATTTTCTCAGTGGTTTTATATTTCTCTTCCTGTTAATTCCAGTGACACTTAGGTTATTCCTTTTGATGGTATCCCACATGAACCTTAAGCTTTCTTCATTTTTTAAATCTTTTTTTTTTTTTTTTCTGATTAATCCCTTTCCAAAGAAGTATTCAGGTATTTGTCTTCAATCTCATTAATTCTGTCTTCCACTGCATCAAGTTTACTCTTTTGCCCTTTCATTGTGTTATCTGTTTCTGAAAATTTAGTATTCATCTTCTGGATTTCTATCTGTAGATTTAGAATCATTTCTTATTTTTTCATTTATTTTGTTATTTTGTTTTTGTGTTTTCTTCCAAAATTGTTCTAGAGTTTTGTCTGTGTTTTCCTTAATTTTGACCGTGTTTTCTTTGATCTGTCTCTCAATCCTTTGAAGATACCTAAATATAATTCTTTTGAATTCCTCATTAGGGAGTTCCAATGCTGCTTCTTCCTCAAGGATGTTTTCTGAGTCTGTATCCTGCTCCCTTGTTTCTACCACTTTATCTTGCTTCTTTGTGTGGGCTCTGATGGTCTGTTGTCTCTGAGACATTGTGACATTGTTTTTTGATCTCTGTTAACTGTTTGTCAAGAGCAGCTCAGGGTTAATCAGGCTCTTCTTGGTGGTTGTTTATCATTGATTCATTGTTAGAGAAGGAAGTGATGGCTGTCACTCAGTAAGTGAAGCTTTCCAGTCACTGGGGTCCAGAATGTCCTTGTGGTTCCTGGCAATGGAGCTTGTTCTTAAGTCCCTGGAATCTGGGAGAATGCTGTCACTTTAAACATCCAACATGGTCAAACTGCGTGTAAACATTCAAAATGGCTGGGCCCTGCAGACAGGCATAGGTCCACAGCTCAGCCTGCCTTCCTCATTGCTGCTTCCCATTCTATTCACCAGGCACCAGTGCAGTCCTCTGTCCAGTCCCTGGCTAGCTGGGCTGATTTTTAGGTGAATTATTTGGTCCTAACACCACTCTGCAATATCCAAACTATCTGTACCATTAGGATCACTGCCAAACAGCAGCTCTGTATGTCTCCTTTTTGATGTTTTCATGTAAATTATTCTACTAGTTGGAGTTTAGTCCACTTCTATATCTTTCCCTTCAAAGCTCAGGGGTCCAGAATTATCTTCTGTATCTGTGTTAATTGGTTCCCCTTTTCTTTGTTGAAGAGGGTCTGTACAGTCTTTCTGCCTATTCCACCATCTTACTGGAACTCTCAGGACATGAACTTTTGTAAGAAACATTTATTCGTCTTCAGTTATGACATAGAAAGTAATAAAATGTCCAAATCAAGATTAGATCAGAAGAGTCATATTTAGTACAAGAAAGAGAAGTGACCTGACTTTCACAGTGAGCCTGCACAACTGAAACCATATCTGAGAGATTATTCTAAGACAGTGGTGGTATGCAACTATTAGTTGTTAAAGGGCTGTGCTCTGGGGGCATAATGCCTAAGGCACTTGACTACTAACCAGAAGGTTGGTGGTTCAACCCACCAGCCAGTCCTCAAAAGGATGATTGGGCAATCTACGTCCATAGTGATACTGCCTTGGAAACCCAAGAAGGGGTCGTTACGGGTTGGAGATGACTTGACGGCACATGACAACAACAACAACAACAACAAGGAAGTTGTTGGTAAAATCTTTCATACAGAGAGAAGTTCAGCACTATATACTCACTCTGAGAATCTGCTCAAGAGACTTT
>NW_006922071.1:2073917-2076948 GCF_000298275.1 Orycteropus afer afer | reverse complement strand
TTTTTTTTTTTTTTTTCAATCTTCTTTTCTATTATGTATTTCACGTTTACTTTTCTGAACAATTCTTCTCCAGATACTTGTTCAGAATAAGAGGCACTTTTTACGAGTGCTTTTATCCAATAGACAATGTTCTTTCTTTTTAGATTTCCTCTTTCCTGTAGAGTTGATGGCATTGTGTGTAAGGCATTTGAAGGTTGGTGGTTCAAACCTACCAGCTGCTCTGTGGGAGGAATATGAGGCAAACAAGTTCTGTAAATATTTAGAATCTTGGAAACCCAGTGTGGGTCACTGTGAGTTGGAATCAACTTGATGGCATTGGATTATAGAGTTGCTATGAGTCAGAATCAAATTCTTGGCAACAGGCCATATATATGCTAGACCCACTGTTCTTTGTAATTATATCTTTCCTATTACTTTTTTTTTTTTTCATAACCTTTGCAATCTGGAAAGGACTATTTATGTAGCCTAAGTCTTCATTGAAAACTGCTGTTTACCTCCTTCATCCATCCTTCTTTTGGAAAGGTTCTATCTAATCTTTTAATTGTCTCTCCCCTCAGAATTGGATTACATAGCATCTAATATACAATACTATCTCATAGGTAATGATATCTGAAATATAATATCTGTATTCCAAATTCATTTTAATCATTTCTGTGCTCATATTTAGCATTATCTGCTCTATCGAAATAAAATTAACTCTTTTGTGTCACCATTTTTACTATTCATAATCTAAATGAAACCTTAGTTTGAATACAATTCCAGAAAACCAAAGCAAACTCACTGCCATCTTGTCAGATCCAACTCATAAAGACCCCTCCTTGAGTTTCTGAGTCAATATCACTAGGGAAGTAGATTGCCCAGTCTTCCTTCCAAGGAGTGGGCTGGTAGGTTTGAACCACCAGCATCCTGATTAGCAGTCAAATGCCTTAGGCACTACACCACCAGTAAATACGATTAGTGGGGGAAATTTTAATAATTTGAATTATGATCATGGGAGCTCTGGTGGTGTAGTACTTAAGGCATTTGATTGCTAACCAGAAGGCTGACAGTTCAAATCCACCAGCCACTCCTCAGAAGTAAGACTGCGTAATCTACTTCTGTAGAGCTACCACCTTTTACACTTTTATCAAAGAGCTCTAGTGGTGGAATGCCTAAGGCATTTGACTGTTAACCCCAAGATTGGAGGTTCAAACTCATCAGTCCTCCACAAAAGGAAAATGGGGCAATCTACTTCCATAAAGAAACCCATGTGGATTACTGTGAGTCAGAATTGACTTGATGATACCTTTATCATATTTACTTTTTACCAGTCACTGATCTAAACAATGAAGGAACTCTGGTGGCATAGTGCCTAAGGCATTTGACTACTAACCAGAAGGCTGGTGGTTCAAATCCACCATCCACTCCTCAGAAGGAAGGTTGAGAAATGTACTTCCTTTGTGATACTGCCTCAGAAGATCAAGGAGGGGTCACTATGAGTTGATCCAACTCGATGGCAGTGTGTTTGGTTTTGATTTGGTTTGATCTATACAATTAGACTTTATCAGGTAAAAATAACACTAATTGACCCAGACATCTTTCCCCATCTCAGCCTCCAATCCTTTCATAACACCAAGCCACAGCTAATCTCTATCAGTGGTATAGTACTGCAGACTTAAGCATACTCCTTTCCCTCCAGAAAAAGCAAGCCTGTTTGCTGTGGTTCAGTCTTTTGTCATCCCACTGAGGGGACATGAACTTTTTTTTTATATTTTATTGTGATTTGGTGAAAGTTTACAGAACAAATTCACTTTCCATATAGCAGTTCACACACATGTTGTCTCAAGACATTGACTACAGTTTACCATAATGCAATAGCTCTCCTCCCACTTCCTCCCAGTAGTTTACCTCTTCCCTGTGTCCATCCCTCCATGCACTCCTGCCCCCTGAGCTGTCTCCCTGTACATACACAGCCCTTCTTTCTCCTATGATTGTTCTCTCCAAGGAGTGTATCTCCCTACTGTAAATGTTCACCTCCTATGCCTGTCTTTTGTTTGGCTGGAAGCCACAGGTGTGGGTTCAATTCCAGACCTAAAGGGTAGCTGGGGGCCATAGTGTCAGTGGTGTCGGTGGTACCACCAGGCTCTATCAGACCACCAAACCTGGTCCCTTTTCTATCAGAACACCAAACCTGGTCCTCCCCCTCGCCCCCCCCGGAATGATTTTGACTTTTGTTCCACATTGTTTTCCCTCTCTATCCACAATCTCCTATATAGATCCCCCTCCAAGTGGTTGACAGTGTTAGCCTGGCACCATCTAATTCTTCTGGGCTCATACTCATATAGACTGAGGATTGCAATGGAGTCCATCCTCAGTACTAGTCTCTTGGACTAATTGTTTCTATGAAGCTTTGTTTTTCTTCATACTTTTTTGCTTTGGATGAAAAGATACCCATCATTGCATCTAGATGGCTGCTTGCAAGCTTTTAAGATCCTAGTCACTACTCACCCAAGTAGGAAGTAGAACAATGTTTTGTGTGGTATGTTATGCCAATTGAGTTTGATGTCCCCTGTGACCCTGGTCCTGAGCCCATAGGTCCAACTACTTGCTCCCTCTGGGTAGCTGGTTATGGCCAAGAAGTGACTGCAAACTTGTCCTTTATCAGCTCTATTATATACCTGAGAATTCTTACAGAACATACAAAAACAATTGTAGAATCATTGTCTGCCAACCTTATACGTGGTCTTAGGTACATTCCCCCTGCAAAGACATACCTAATAGTTCAGCCTGTTCAACCATCTATCCACCCATATACTCATGTTTGCCTGCACTGACAATGCAGTACTGTATGTGCACAATGATTCATCTTTGTTGTCTGCAGTGCCCATCAACCTCTCTATGTGTACCTCTTTCCCAATGCCATCGTGTTGATCACTTATATTTGGTACATTGCCCTTCTCTTCATACAAATCAATACTTATCTCTACCTATCTAACAGTGTTCCCTACCCTCCCCTTCCACCCCTGGTAACCAACAAAAGAAATTTCCTTCC
>NW_006922071.1:2045346-2048400 GCF_000298275.1 Orycteropus afer afer | reverse complement strand
TTTTTTTTTTTTTTTTTTTTTTACAGCAACATGAAAAAAAAAATAGTTTAGTGTGTGTATTAAAGTTCTTAGAAGGAATGGTGCAAATGGCAAACACATATAGCAAAAAAAAAAATACAATAATGACTTATTTACCCATGCACATCAGCTAGCCATGAATTGGCCTACTTTGCTTCCCTAGAAGTTTACTTTCTCATCTAAGTAATGGGAAAGCAAAATCTTGAGTTGACAACCCAGTAATGATGTTGTAAAGATTAAAAAAAAAGCTATACTTATGAAAAATTTTTTTTATTCTTCACTTAAAATATAAACATAATAAATGGTAATTAGAGCATGGGGTTAGCTCTTGTCTTTTGAGAAATAGTGATCAGCTAGTTCAGTTGTTGTAATGCAGTCAACTCCAATTTGTCACCTTTAAATCACATTCACTCATTGTAATAAAATTCATTTCTCAAAAAAATCCCTCTCTGATCCATCATTTTCCCTTTCTCAGTAACCCTGACTAGAATTTGCATTTCTTCCTACCACCTCTCTTTACTCATTGAGTTTCCATAATGTTCCTGATAGAATTTTGGTTGGTAATTGGTGTTTCATTACTTCTCCTTTGACAAAATGTAAGAACTTTTGAGGTTTCAGAAATATGGGTCAACTAAATATTCTATGAATGTTGAATTAATGTTTTAAAGTCATTAGTGGGTAATGTATCATTGGAAAAATATTTTTATATTTCCAATATTGATCCTCAATGTTCTAGAACTCTGTTACTGATGAAGTAAAAATAATGGAGTTAGTAAGATGTAAAATCTGTCCTTAGAAAATGAATTACAACTGGCTTGTAACCCAAATGATTGTTCTGTATTTTTTATATAAATATGCAAAGTGTTGCAAGGTAGTTAAAATTAAAATAAGCTTCATAGGTAAATGATCATTTTCATGAGACTACAGCCTTCAATGTGGATTACCTTTGAACACAAATAAAACAAAATCTTCACAACTGGACCAATAAGCAATATATGATAAAGGGAAAATATTGAAATTGTCAAGGATTTCATTTTACATGAATCACAATCAACACCCAAGGAAACAATAGTAAAGAAATAAAAAGAAGTATTGTGCTGGGCAAGTCTGCTACAAAATATCTCTTTAAACTGTTAATAAGATAAGATGCCATTTTGAAGATGAAGATACACCTCTCACGTGCCATGATATTTTTAATTGTCTTATATACAATTATTGTTGAGGTTTAGCCTTCACCAAGATGGACTGATCCAGCGTCTGCAATGATAGGCTCAGGTATAGTGGAAATTGTGAGGCTGACACAGGACCAGGCAGTGTTTCGTTCTATTGTGAGTAAGGTCACTATGAGCCAGAGATGACTCCACAGCACATAACAACAGTAACAACATATGCATATGAAAGCTGGCCAATGAATATGGAACACTGAATGGGAATTAGTGCATTTGAGTCATGATATTGACCAAGAATATCAAATATCCAAAGAACTGCCAGAAGAATAAACAAATTTGTCTTGGAAGAAGACATCTAGAATGCTCCTTAGAAGAGAAGATGGACAGATTTCATTTCAAGTACTTTGGACATGTTATCTAGAGGGACCAGTCCCTGGAGAAGGACATGATGTTTGGTCAGCAAAACAGAGGAAGACCTTCAATGAGATAGATGATAGACACAGGGTGGAAGCAAAAATGAGCTTAATCATAACAAAGATTGTGAGAATGGCGTAAGACTGAGCTGTGTTTTGTTCTGTTGTACATAAGGTTGCTATGACTTAGAACCAACTCAGTGGTATCCAACAAGAACACAAAAAGTTCTCAAAATTGTTAAATCTACAAAGCTGGTTACAGATACAAAGGACTGATCTGGAAATATTGACATTCCTGAGATGCCTGTCTCTAATTTCAAAGTTGGTTTCTCAAACACTCCCTTTGTAATTATTATTTTCTTGTTCATTTCTACAGGTGTTGCTATTGTGCAATATATGAGGTTATGAGGTATGTTAAAGGTCAAGTCATTATCATGATGCATGAGATTCATTTTAGTGGTTAGGAAAGCATGGCTGTTTTAGCAGTTTGAATAAAATACATAATTTAAGGAAGTACACAAAAATAATATAAAAATAATTTGTCAGCACACTAGTGTTTTTCTATGATGTGCTTACTATAACGTGCTTTGGTACGAGAGGTTTCCAACAGGGAGACAAACTTGTCTGTCAGTTTGTCCTACTGTGATGATGTGTTGATATGAGTTTTGAGGTCAAGCAACTGGTGTTTCAAACCCAGTGGGGTGCACATGGTGCACAGGTATCAGCCCAGCTTACAGACTGAGACAGACTAGGTAGAAGGAAGAGGCCGTCCATGTCTCAAAGTATTGGCCACGGAAACCTTACAAATAGCAAGGAAATAGTGTCTGATACATTACTGCACAACGTTATGAATAGTCTGGTTAGGATAGATTGGACTGAGAAAGAGCTGCATCATCTGAGTAAACCCAGCCTTACTCATATGGATAACGTAAAGCTTTCAAGACCTCCATTTGCTGATGTGGCACCACTCAAATTGAAGAGAAACAGCTACAGACATCCATTAATCATCGGAACAGGGAATGTACGAAGTATGAATCTAGGAAAATTGGAAGTTGTCAAAAATGAAGTGGAATGCATAAATATTGATATCCTTGGCATTAGTGAACTGAAATGGACTGGTTTTGGCCATTTTGAATCAGATAACCATGTAATCTACTATGCTGAGAATGACAGTTTCAGGAGGAATGGCGTGGCATTGATCATCACAAAGGATGTTTCAATATCTGTCCTGAAATACAATGCTGTCAGTGATAGGATAATATCCATATGCCTACAATGATGACCTATTAATATGACTATTATTCAAATTTATGCCCCAACCATCAAAACCAAAGATGAGGAAATTGAAGAATTTTATCAACTTCTACATCTAAATTGACCTAACATGTAATCAGGATGTATTAATTATCCCTGGTGACTGGAATGCAGAAGTTGAAAACAAAGAAGAATCACCT
>NW_006922071.1:2043175-2044001 GCF_000298275.1 Orycteropus afer afer | reverse complement strand
GGCAGTGTTTCCTTCTGCTGTGCATGGGGTCGCTATGAGTCGGAAACGACTTGACAGCACCTAATAACAACATGATGTACTTTCATTTTTATTTTTTTTTCTTAGCTAATAAAGCAAAACAGACTAAAAAATACGACAGCCTACCTGATTAGATGTATAAAATAAACTGGGAAATACAAAGACACATTTACATATTTGCATTTCATTATGATGAACAATAGGATATGGAGCATCGAATAAGGGACAGCTACAATAGAGTATGTAAAGAACTGAAATGAATATCTGGGATTTTTATTTTAGTCCAGATTCTATTCTATTTTATACAAGTGAGCTCGGGTATGCCACTGATCTAAGTGGTACAGAAATTCTTCAATTCAAAACGAAGTTCTTAAATGGCAAGACCATAAGAGTTATTCATTATAAATAAATAAATAAATAACATAGCTTTGTTAAAGATCATTTCCCCACAAGAAATAGACATTAGCATGTATTATGAGTAAATTTTGCTTTGCCAGGAAGAACACTAATAACAATTTTACAAAATGTTTCAATATAATAAATGCCTTGAAAAAGATCTATACCAGGCAGATTGAAAATGAAACTGGAAAAACTCCAAACTCATTGTCATGGAGTTGATTCTGACTCATAGCATCTCCATTGAGTTTCCAAGGCTGTAACCCTTTATGGAAGCAGACAGCCACTTGTTTCTTCTGTGGTGTGCTCAGTGGTTTCAAACCACTGACTTTCTGGTTAGCAGCCAAATGACTTAATCATATAAATTATATATTTGAAATATGTGTATGTATATGTGAATATCTATAGCTCT
>NW_006922071.1:2037773-2040935 GCF_000298275.1 Orycteropus afer afer | reverse complement strand
CTTGTATTCTTTGCTTTCAGCCAAGATCCATCTGAAATCATCAGTGATATCCCTCATTCCATGTCCTTTTCAAAATCCAGCTTGCATTTCTGGAAGTTGTCTGTCAATATACTGCTGCAACCATATTTGAATTATATTCAGTAAGATTTTACTTGTATGTGATAGTAATGATTATTGTTTGATAATTTCCATAATCTGTGGGATAACCTTTATTTGGAATGGGTCCAAATATGGATCTCTACCAATCAGTTGGCTAAGTTGGTGTCTTTTAAATCTCTTGGCATAGTCAAGGAAGTGACTCCAGCATGGCATCAGTTTGTTGAAACATCTCAATGGGTATTCCATCAATTCCTGGAGTCTTGTTTTTCACGAATTCCTTCCATACTTCATCCTTCAACTTCATCCTTCAATACCATTGCTTCTTGGTCATATGCCACCTCTTGGAATGGATTAATATCAATCAGTTCTTTTTGGTACAATAAATCTGTGTATTCCTTCCATCTTCTTTCGATGCTTCCTGCATCATTCAATATATTGCCCACAGAATCTTATAATATTGCATCTCAGGCTTAAATTTTTTCCTCACTTCTTTCAGCTCGAGAAATGCTAAGCGTGATCTTCCTTTTTTGGTTTTCTAACTCCAAGTCTTTGCACATTTCATTATAATATTTAAGTGTCCTCTCAAGCTGGTCTTTGAAATCTATTCAGCTCTTTTATCTTGTCATTTCTTCCATTTGCTTTAGCTACTCTTCACTCAAGGGTAAGTTTGAAAGTCTATTTTTACATCCATTTTGGTCTTTTCTCCCTTTCCTGTCTTTTTAATGAACTTTTGCTTTCTTCATGGATTATATTCTTAATGTCTTCCCACAGTTACTCTGGTTTTCAGTCATTGGTGTTCAGTGCATGAAATCTATTCTTTAGAAGGTCTCTAAATTCAGGAGGTATATAATCAAGATCATATGTTGGCTCTTGTAGATTTCTTTTAATTGTCTTTGGCTTCAATTGAATTTACATATGAGCAGTTGATGATTTGTTTCACAATCAGCTCCTGGCCTGTTTTCACTGAAGATATTGAACCCATTGCCTCTTGCCACAGATGTAGTCAATCTGTATCCTGTGTACTGCATTTGACGAAGTCCATGTGTATACCCATCATTTGTGTTGTTGGAAAAGGTATTTGCAATGAATAAGTCATTGGTCTTAAAAAAATTCTCTCATGAAATCTCCAGTGTTATTTCTATCACCAAGACCATATTTTCCAACTACCAGTGATTCTTCTTTGTTTCCAACTTTTGCATTTCATTCATTAATGATAATCAACATATCTTCATTGCATGTTTGGTCAATTTCATACTGCAGAAGTTGGTAAAAATCTCCAATTTCCTCATCTTTGGCTTTGATGGCTGGTGTGTAAACTTGAATAATAATAGTATTTACTGGTCTTTCTTGTAAGCATGTCATTATTATCCTATCAATCACTGACAGCATTGTACTTCAGTATAGATCTTGAAACATTCTTTGTGAAAATGAATGCCACGTCATTTCTCTTCAATTTGTCATTCATGTCATAGTAGATCATATGATTTTCTGATTCAAAATAGCCAAAAACAATCCATTTCAGCTCACTAATGCCTAGGATATTGATCTTTATCTGTTCTATTTCATTTTTGAAAACTTAGAATTTTCTTAGATTCATATTTTGCGCATTCCATGTTCTGATTATTAATTGATATTTGCAGCTATTTCTTTTCATCTTGAGTCATGCCACATCAGCAAATGGAGGTACCAAAAGGTTTACTCTATCCACATCATTAAGATCGGCTCTACTCTGGTAGCATAGTGCCTAGGGCACTTGACTGCTAACCAGAAGGGTGGTGGTTCAAACCCACCAACCACTCCTCAGAAGGAAGATGGACCAATCTACTTCCATAGTGAAACTGCCTTGGCAACCCAAGGAGGGGTTGCTATGAGTCGGGGACAACTCGACGGCACATACAACAACAACAACAACTACTCTGAGGAGGCAGCTCTTTTCTAGTCATATTTTGAGTAACTTCTGACATGATGGGCTCATCTTCTGACACTATAGCAGACAATGTTTCAGGGCTATTCCTAAAGTTTTCCAGTAATATGTCATACAGTGTTTCGGTGCTATTCATAAGGTTTTCACTGGCCAATTCTTTGAGAAATGGATGGGCTCTTCCTTCTTCCAAGTCTATCTTAGTCTGGAAGCTCCACTGAAACCTATCCTCCATGGGTAACCCTGCTGCCCTTTGAAACACCTATGGCATGGCCTCCAGCCTCACAGCCACCTGCAAGCCACCACAGAGAAGTTCATCTACCTTAGTTGTTCCAAACCACTCCCCTCACTTACTGGTCTCCCTCAGCTGTTTCAAACACTCCTTGCCAGCTCACTTCCTTCTGGGTCTGATACATATATATATACATATACATATACATATACATATACATATACATATACATATACATAATATGTATATGGCTTTATGTTTAATATTTTTGGTACATTTTTTTATGTTTATATGTATGTGTATATGAGTATACAATATGAACAGATATGCATGCATACATACATACATGTAGATGTGCATATACTCACATGTTGCTATAGTTGTTATTGAGTTAGCTTTGACTCATGGTAACTTTTTACATAACAGAAGAATATACTACCAAGTCCTGGGTCATTTCATGATCATTGGTATGTGTGAGTCCCTTGCTGTGGCTATTATGTGAATCTATCTCATTGGGGGGATCTCTGGTAGCATAGTGCCTAAGGCACTTGACTGCTAACCAGAAGGCTGGCACTTCAAACCCACTAGCCACTCCTCAGAAGGAAGATTGGGCAATCTACTTCTGTAGTGATACCACCTTGGAAACCCAAGGAGGGGTTGCTATGAGTTGGGTCTGACTCCATGGCACATAACAACAACCACAACAATAACACCTCATTGGGGGTTTGCTTTACTTCTGGTATTAGTGTGTCCACATGTATTCTATGTGAAGTGAATGCACTCTGTTTCAATAGCACATGACATTTTGAAAACAAAATTGGTATTCTATCATTTGGTATGTAATAAAATGTGAAAATCAGTATAATAAATTTAGCAGTACTGTGTTCCTAGTATTACTGTAAAAAATTAT
>NW_006922071.1:2034775-2037413 GCF_000298275.1 Orycteropus afer afer | reverse complement strand
TGCCCAACCTTCCTTCTGAGGAGTGGCTGGTGGGTTTGAACCGCCAGCCTTCTGGTTAGCAGTCAAGTGCCTTAGGCACTATGCTACCAGAGCTCCTTATTATAATATAGTGACAAAAATGTGTAGTGTAAAACATAAATGCTAAAACAATTCAGAAAAGGAAGATATTAATGCCTGATGACTTGATTGTGGGGAATGGAGATTCTTGTAGGAATAAAAAGTAGGTTCAAGAGAATTGAAGGGAATGTTGTGATGAGATGGGGAACAATAAGTTTAAGGCTGTGGAGAGCAAAGGTTGTTGTTGTTATATGCCAGTGAGTCAATCCCAACTCAAAAGAACACTGTAGGACAGAGTCAAATTGTCTCATAGGGTTTGCTAGACTATAATCTTACTCGTGCAGATTGGCGGATCTTTTCTCAGAGAAGCTGGTGATTTTGTACTGTTGACCTTTGGTTTAGCAGCTGAGTGCTTAACCATTGTACACCAGGGCTCTATAGAGAGTACACATAGGAGTGATTGTAAATACCAAACTATGTCTGTACTATGAAAACCATTTTCTTTTCATATAAATTAGTCCCAGTGGTGTCCAGAAGATAAAGAAAATGGTAAAACACTTTTTAGAATGGTAATTAACAGTTTAAGTCACCAAGCCTATTAGAATTAGGTTTGATTACAAATAACAGAGTCTACTAACAATGATGACTTTATGAAATACAAGTTTAATTATTTCATAGAGTTTAGAGATATGAAATAAAGGACAAATATGGTACCATGGTCCACCAATACTTTAATGACCTGAATTAATTTATTTCTTTCCACCTTACTCATTTCCAAGATCACCTCACTTCCACATTGGACAACCCAATACAACCATCTTATTTGCATTTAAGTTCTCAGGAAAGAGCAGAGTCAAGGAGAAATGACAAAGGTGGCATGTCTCCATCATTTAAATAATGTTCCTCGAAGCTGTGCTTACCTCCACTACTTTCCAGTGCTCATAACTTTTTGTATAGCTAGACCTAGCAAAGCAGGCTAGAAAAATTCCACATTGGGCAACAAAATATCTCATAATAAAATCAATGAAGAGAAAAATAGATGTTAGGGAACCTCTGTCAGTTTCTACCAAAAGATGTCTATCTCAAAACTTTAATACAGGGGCTAACCATTCCTTTTCTCTATAAAACACATTCAAGCTCTGCTAGGGGAGAAACAAACAAACCAACAAAAAATCCTAAAGCCCAAATCAGGAACTTAATTCACCCCAAATATCAAGATTTCTATGTGATGTGCAGTCCCCTCTATCATATTCAGATATAACACTAATCTGCACTGTGCACTCTGTAAACAATTACCTCTAGCATTTTTTAAAACAGCACAACAAACAACAACAGTAACAATGAACTGAATTTAATAACTTACCAGATAAAGAGATAACTGGAGTCAAAGAAATTCACCAGGTAGTTCACTAAGTAGGAAAACCAAGGATTTCTAACTGCTAGAAGGGGTGTGAGATATCTTAATTACTGTTTCTATGTGTGCTAATGAGGATTGAAATGGAGCTCACTGATTAGGAAGAGATGAATCCAGGAGTCCGGATACAGATGATTAAACAAGAGCCATTTTTCATTGATCAGGAAAGAGTTTTCAGTTCAGCTCAGTGAGGTTATGGCATACTGGAATCGTTCACAGATCTTGTTTTTTCAAACAGATTTAGTTAGTTATAATGACTTTGATACAACATGGCAGTCAGTTTTAATATCCACTTTAAAAGTACAAGACAGCATAGGACCATACAATGTTTCATTCTGTTGTATGTAAGGTGTTTATGAGTCAGAACCGACTCTACAGCACCTGACTACGACTGCAACATATGAGTACTGCTGCAGGTGAAAACATTTGCTTTATACCTTTCATTAAAATTCAAGTTTACGTGTCCTTACATATTCAAGATGCAATTGTGCTGAGGTAATGAATAAACCATTTCAAGTCCTGCATTCGGACAAAAGAAGAATGGAAAATGGAAGGCATCATTAGTCTGGGTGGAAATGGTGGCTCCTTGCCCTGACAGTGAAGTTAATTCCTGCTAGACCATCTGGTAGTGGCTGGATTTGCTCTCTGGCAAAAGTTCCCTTTTCATTGTCCTCTGTGGACACTGGATCATTCCTCCTGGAAGGTTTATCTTTGCCTTTTATGCTCTCCATCCACATGTGAGCCTGGCAAGGAGGTAGATGCCCTTTTAGGAGCTAGAATGGTGTTCAAAGGACACTGCCACTGCTGCAAGTTTGTTGGCCTAGGGGTTGCTGTGCTAGGATTGTTTGGCTTTATTTTTCCTTTATCTCCAATAAAATTATCAAAAAGTTCATTATCCATTTTCTTTTTGTCATATTTGTGGTCCATATGTATACCTGCTTAATCTGAAAAAAATGAAGCTTTTGAGGTGTTAGTTACTTGCACAGTTAGAAAAATATATATATGTTGATATAAATATGTACATAAATATGTTGTTGTTGTTGTTATTATGTGCCGTCTAGTTGGACCTGACTCATAGCAACCCCTCCTTGGTTTTCTGAGGCAGTATCACTACGGAAGTAGATTGCCCCATCTTCCTTCTGAGGAGTGGCTGGTGGGTTTGAACTG
>NW_006922071.1:2032329-2033100 GCF_000298275.1 Orycteropus afer afer | reverse complement strand
ACACACACACACACACACACACACACATATACATACATCTATACCTACACACACACACATATCACACACATATAACACCAGATCTTGGTAACAGGACAGGAAAAAGAAAAACAAACAAACAAACTTTCGTTCACTCACAGAATATCTTGCTGCCATTTCCCTCTCAGTCCATTATATGGCTATTTGATAAAAACTACTTGTACCTTCCGAACCCTGGTAGTATAGTGGCTGAAGAGCCAACCAAAAGGTCAGCTGTTCAAACTCACCAGCCATTCCATGGGGGAAAGATGTGGCAGTCTACTTCTGTAAAAGCGTGCAGCATCAAAAACATTATGGGGACTTTCTGGTCTGTCTTATGGGGTTGCTATGAGGCTATGAGTTGGAACTGGTCCAGTAGTATTGGGTTTGGTAGATGTACCCTAGGAGTGCCAGAGTGGTTAAATGATTACACCTTCAATTCTTAACCAAAAATTTGATGTGTAAATCTACCCATAGGCACCTTGGAAGAAAAGCTTGTCATTCTAGTTATGGAAATTCAGCCCTGATGGTTCTGTGCACAATTCTCCTCTGAAGCCCACGGGGTTGCCATAGGTTAAATCTACTTGATGCCATTTTTTTTTTTTTCTTTTTAGATGTGTTTTGATATATCCATGTCTGTAGCACAGTAGAGGAATTCTGAAATTGTGAATCTTAGAGCTTATACAGAACAGACATATCTATACCTCTCCCACTCTGCAGTGAGAGAGTTTTTCTGTCGTATTGGAATGAAAA
>NW_006922071.1:2000973-2031834 GCF_000298275.1 Orycteropus afer afer | reverse complement strand
CATTCCTACTTCTGTAGTGATACTGCCTCGGAAACCCAAGGAGGGGTCGCTATGAGTCGGGGCCGACTCGATGGCAAACAACAACAACAACAACTGGAAATAGGTTTAAAAGGTGGAACTGCTGTGAAGCACCAACCCCAAATGGGCATTCCCCCCAGGAAGGTTTCTGTTTGGCTGAGAATGCATAATGCCAACTGTTGGAAAAAGGCCTGGGACACAACCTCATCTATTGGTAAGGGTCTCCCTTGAGAGCCAAGTGTAGTGCTGCTTCAGTGTACGCTACAGCAGCCATTGTTTGTTGAATCCAGCAGTGTGCCTTGATACTGGGTTGCTGTGAATGAATAATTATATGCTACAATAAGGGAAAACTGGCTTTAAGATAAATACATTCTTCTTCATTTTTGTTTTACTTTTATTGTGGTGAAAACATACACACAAACACATTAACCACGTAACAACATATATATAACAAGATCTCCTTTTATAGCTCAGAGATATTGATTAGGTTTTTTATGTTGTGCTACCATTATTGTTATCCATTTCCAAAATATTCCACCACAATTAGCATAAGGTCAATGCAAGCAAACAAAAGCACAAAAGCTTCCCTTTTCCCTCTCCTTCCTACCACTGGCAACCACTAATAATCTTTGGTGTATGTGTGTGTGTATGTGTGTGTGTGTGTGTGTGTGTGTATCTATATAGATATATCTATAGATATATCTATAGATATATCTATAGATATATATATATATAGATATGTTTTGTTTTTTTTTTTTTTTCCCAACTCTCTAACCCTCTAAGAATTTAGCTTCCCGACCTCTCCCATCCCTGGTAACCAACAAAGAATATTTCCTTCTATGTATAAACCTTTCCTTGAGTTTTTACCACAATAGACTAATGCAATATTTGTCTTCTGTGATTGAGTCATCTCACTCAGCATAATATCCTCCAAGTTCATTCATGTTTATGTTTTTTGCCAATTCTATATTATTCTTTATGTTTTACATAGTATTCTATTTTATGTGTTTTTTTATCCGTTCCTCTGTTGATGGACACTTAGGTTGTTTGCATCTTTTTGCTATTGTAGATAGGGCTGTGATGAACATGACAGTGCATATATCTGTTCGTGTCCAGTCTCTGATGTCTTTAGGATATATACCTAGTAATGGAAATGCTGGATCGAATAGTATTTCTATTTCCAACTTTTTAAGGAATTGTGATACTGATTTCCACAGTGGTTATATTGGTTTATGGTCCCACCAGCAGTGAATGAATGTCCCAATCTCTCCACATGCTCACTGGACTTTATTTTCTGTTTTGTTGAACTTTGCTATTAATACTGGGGTAAGATGGTATCTCATGGTTATTTTGGTTTGCATCTCTCTAATGGCTAATGATCGTGAACATTTCTTCATGTGTGTGTTGGCTACCTGAATAACTTCTTTGCTGAAATATCTGTTCATGCCTTCTGCCCACTTTTTTTTTTTTAATTGGATTGTTTGTGTTTTTGATGTTGAGATATCAGAGTTTTCTATATATTTTAGAGATAAGTTCTTTGTCCAATGTGTCATTGCTGAATATTTTTTTCCCATTTTGTAGGTTTGCTGTTTACTCTTTTGGAGAAGTCTTTTGATGCACATAAGAATTTTTAGAAGGCCCCAAATCATCTGATTTATCTTCTGCTGTTTGTGCATATTGGGTTATGCTTGCTAGACTGTTTTTGCCATAAATTAGTACCTTAAAGTTTGCCCCTATATTTTTTTTCTTTGTTGAGCTTTATCGTTTCAGGTTTCACATTAAATCTTTGATCCATCTGTAGTTAGTTTTGTGTGTGGTGTAACATTTAGATCTTGTGTCATTTGTCTGCAAATGGATATCCAGTGTTTCCAGCACTATATGTGACAGAGGCTATCTCTTCCCCATTTAAAGGAGTTTGGCCTTTTGTCAAAGATCAGGTAACCATAGGTGAATGGATCGATTCCTGGGTTCTCAGTTCTGCTCCACTTGTGTATCTGTCTGTCATTGTACCCACAACAAGCTGTTTTGACAACTGTAGCTGCATAGCAGATATTGAGATCTGGGTGAGTGAGCCCTCCTACTTTGTTCTTCTTCTTCAGTAATTCTTTGCTTGTCAAAGATCTTTTTCCTTTCCATATAAAATTGGTGATTGTTTTTTCCATGTCTTTAAAGAAAGTTCATGGAATCTAGATGAAGATTGCATAGAATGTACAGATTGCTTTGAGAACTATTGATATTTTCACAATATTCAATCTTCCTATCCATGACCATGGTATGTTCTTCCATTTATGTAGACTCTTATAGTTTCTTGAAGTAATGTTTTATAGTTTTCTTTGTATAGGTCTTTTGTGTTCCTAGCAATATTTATTCCCAAGTATCTTATCTTTTTGTTAGCTAGTGTAAATGGTATTGATTTCCATATTTCATTTTCAGAGACCTCTTTGCTGGTGTAGCTACAGACTTTTGTATGTTGATCTTATATCTTGCCACTATGCTAAATCTTTCAGTAAGTTCCAGTAATTTTCTTGTTGAATTTCTTACATTTTCTATGTATAGGATCATACGATCTACAAATAGAGATATTTTTACTTCATCCTTATCAATATGAATGTTTTGATTTCCCTTTCTTGCCTTATTACCCTGACTAGGACTTCCAATATATTGTTGAATAGAAGTGGTGATAAAGGGCATTCTTCTTTCATTCCTGTTTTCAAGTGAAATGGTTTCAGTCTCTGCCTATTGGGAATAATGTTGACTGTTCATTTTGGATATATGTGCTTTATTATGTTAAGGATTTTCCCTTCTATTTCTATTTTGCTGAGAGTTTTTATCAGGAATCGATGTTGGATTTTATCAAATGCCTTTCTTGCATCTATTGATACGATCAAGTGATTCTTTTCCTTTATTTTACTTATGTAATGGATAACATTCATTGTTTTTATAATGTTGAACCATTCTTGCATACCTGGTATGAATCCTATTAGTCATGATATATTATTTTTTTGATATGTTGTTGGAGTCTATTGGCAAGGATTTTATTGAAGATTTTTGCACCTAATTTTATGAGGGATATTGGTCTGTAATTTTCCTTTCTAGTGGTATCTTTGCCTTGCTTTGGTATAAGGATTATGCTAGCCTCATAAAATGAACTAGGGAGGATTCCATCCTTATCTTTGTTGTGGAATAATTTGAGTAGGATTGTTGTTAGCTCTTTTCTGAAAGAATGGTAGAATCCTCCAGTGAAACCATCTGGGCCAGGACTTTTTTTTTTTTTTATGACCTTCTCAATTTTTTTCTTTTGTTATGGGTCTGTTCAAGTTTTCTACCTCAGTCTGTGTTAGTTTAGGGAAATAGTGTGTTTCTAGAATCTGTTCATTTCTTCTAGGATTTCAAATTTATTGCAGTACAGTTCTTCATCAAAGGAAAAAAAAAGAAAACCTCACTGTCATCAAGTAGGATCCAACTTATAGCAACATTTCTTTGGGTTTCTGAGATGGTATCACTACAGAAGTAGATTGCCCAATCTTCCTTCCTTCTGAGGAGTCGTTGGTGGGTTTGAACTGCCAGCTTTATGCTAAGCAGTCAAATGCCTTAGGCACTATGCTGCAACTTAGTTTCTCTCTCTCTCTCTATATATATATATATAATCTCCATTGGCATTTCATTTATATATAAATAGTAAAGCCCTCCAATTAAAAGTAGTATAAATAAAATAGATATGTCTCTTTCACTTCAAGGTCCTTAAGTAGGTAGAACAAAGCTCACATACTGAGTCTGTTTCATGTCACCTCAGGAACACAGGCCCTTTTTAACTTTGCTCTTCTACTAATGACTCTACTTATAAGGCAACCATCATGTCTGCCTCCTATCATGAGAAAAAGATGAAAGGCAAAAGAGACTTTGCCATTTGTGTTTGAGAGAAGATTTGTAGAAATGGCCATGAGATCATTCCTTTTGTATTTCATTGACCATATGTTAGTTAAAGAGATACATGTAACTGCAACGGAAGCCAGGGGATGCCACCTCTTTTCTGGATGGCCAAATACTCAAATGATAAGGAAGAAAATGAAGACCTAATGTTAGGAGACAACTAGCAGACATGATATACTACATAAAGTATAAGAAAGGTGAATAATAATTAGCTATTTATTTGAATACCACATCAATCCATAGAAAATTTGAAGGCAATTATAAAAAAGACAGAATCTAAAGGAATCTACAAAGACAAAACTAATGGAAATATTTTAGGAGCTTGACCAACAGAGACAGTGACTGGAAAAACTGATTCAACAATGTTTCTGAAGTCATCATTGTTTCCAATTCTGCTTCCCCATTTGTCTCCAATGTCTTCATGTTCTTTTGTAAACTGGACACACTGACCAGAAAAACAGTAGCTTTTTTTTTTTTTCCCCCATGCCATTCCTATGGCTCTTTTCATTACAATGATATTTTGAAGTAGGTTTTTTGGGGAATATACAAAATAAATTGTATTAAATGAAATAAATTTGTATTTATTTTATAGTTTAAGTTATAAGTAAGTTCAGCTTAAAGAAAATTACACGAAATATATATACCTGTTGCTGTCAAGTTGATTCTACCTCATAGTTACCCATATGCTGCAGAGGAGAACTGATCTGTTGCATTTTTTTGACTGGAAATACTAGAGAAGCATTTTTCTTGGTCTTTCTTTCTTCTGTGTAGCCACTGGGTGAATTTGAATTGCCAGCATTTAAATTACCAATGACTATATAAACTGTTTGACTAACATATGTGTTCTGGTTACCTCTCTGACAAGAACATATACCACAAATGGGGTGGCCTTAACAAACAGGAGTTTATTCTTAAAATTTGGAGGTTTAAAATCCAAGTTCAAAGTGCCAGGCTCTAGGGGCTGGGTGAAAGCCCCTCAGTCTTGGGGTCCAGCTCTGCATCCTGCTACTGTCCCACTGGAGCTAGAGGCGTTTCTTCACTCAGACAGCTGCTGGCTGCTGAGGCTGAGATGCCCCAAGGTTGACAAGTAAAAAGGCACAGTCCAGATGTTACCAAATCACACAGCAGGCCATTAATTTAAGTCCATTGTAAGTCCCAAGGATGGCAGAGCATAACAGGCTGCTGAGCAACAACACAGCTACATGCAGGGTCCAAGAATGCCATAGGCCAGAGACCATTCCCAAGACTTCTCCTTAAATACAGGAAGTAGACCACATCCCAAAGGCACATTCCTACTCAGCTGCTTGTGGTAGATCCCACCGTGGAGTTGACTGCCAGTCTCATCATGGGGAATAAATACTACCAGCTGCCCAGCCACCTAACCAGGCCCAGCCAAGTTGACACAAAAACCTAACCACCACAATATATGAAGTAATTATTATTATTACTATCTAAGGTCCTGTAATTACTAACTTCAACTTCTATAAAGTTGAAATAAGGAAGAGGCAGAGATTAGAATTAAAGCAAGACAGGAGAGATGGGAAGAGTCAGATACTAACTAGCAGACAAAGCGTATAAGTTACCTGGCTCTTCTTTACTAGTCTAATATGCTCAATTTTCCTCTTTTTATAATACTTAAAAAAACGGGAGTATTCCAGAATGAGATTCAACCCTCTTTTACTTATTTATTTTTATTTATATGCTATTTTTAATAGATTGAGTTTATCAACCATATACCTTTAAATACTATCTACATGTGAAGGTCCCCTGAATTTATTTATTTTTCCAAGTTTGACATTTACAGTGAACTTTAGACTTGAATATTGAACTCCATAAAAATATCTCCACCTCAATGCATGCTATATTAAAAAAAAAAAAAAAAAAAAAAAAAACAGCCTCATCACCATGAAGCCAATTCTGACTCATACTGACCCACATTGGGTTTCCAAGGCTATAATATTTATGGAAGCAGACAGCCTCAGCTTTCTTCCTTGAAGTAGTGGATAGGTTCAAACCACAGAAAGTTTGGTTAGGAGTCAAATGCCTTAAACATTATCAGAGTTCTTTATTATTTTGTAAAGGACAAATATATATACATATACATACATATATATGTATATATATATGTATGTATATGTATATGTATATATAGTGGTAATTAAAGTTGTATGTCAACTTGGCTGGGCATAGCTGAGTGGCTGGGCAGCTAGTAGTAGTTATTCCCCATGATGAGACTGGCAATCAGCTCCATGGTGGGATCTACCACAGCAGCTGAGTAGCTGCTTTGGGTATGTGGTTTGTTTGCCATATATAAAAAGGAGGTTTAGGAACAGTCTCTAGCTTGTGGCACACTTGAACCCCGCATGTAGCCATGTCATTGTTCAGCAGCCTGCCATACTTTGCCAACCTTGGGACTTTCAATGTACGTCAATTAATGGCCTGCCATGTGGTTTGGTAACATTGGGACTGTGCCTTTTCCCTTGTTGACTTTGGATTTGTCAGCCTCAGTAACTAGCAGCTGCCTGAGTGAAGAGATGCTTCTAACTTCAGTGGGCTGGGAGCAAGAGGCAGAGCTGAAGCCCAAGGTTGAGGGGCTTTCACAAAACCACAAGAGCCTGTCACTTGGGACTTGGAATTCTACCTTCCTGAACTGTAAGAGAATAAACTACTATTTGTTAAGGCCATCCCATTTGTGGTATATATTCTTGTTAGAGTTTCACTAGGTAACCAGAACATGTATATATATATATGATAGTTGGAGCTATGTGTCAAGGATCACAATTCTGTGTGGTTTAAGCAATTGTGATGTGGGTTTCTCCCATGACGGGATCAGATGTATATGTTTTGAGCAGCCAATCCATTGAAAGGGAGTTTCGTTAGGGGTGTGGCCTGCTTCCAGTATATTTATGGACATCCTGGGAAAAGAAACCTTATTCTGTGGAGGGGGATCCTGTTGTGTTGCCTACAATTGTCCATGAGAGAACAATCCACCATTCAACCTGGATTTCTTGGATTCATCATTCATTGGAGTCAACAGTCGGTACTGCCTGCCAACCTTGAACTCGTCAACCCCTGCAGCTGCGTGAGTCAGGAAAAGCCTCCAGGTTGATGTTTGATCCAAGAACTTGGGACTTGCCAACTTCTATAAGTGTGTGAGCCATTTGTCTAACATACATTTCTCTTTCTCTATATGTATATATAAGCTTTACTGGTTTTGCTTCTCTAGACAAACCAGTCTAACACTATATATATATTCTCAGCTTCAAATATCAAAAAATGGCTCCTGGCATTAGTCCAGCCCCCCAAAGGGGTAGAATTCAAGATGGAACTAAATGTGAAATAATTTTGTCGGAAGAAATTCTGTATGAAAGAAAATAAACAGCCAACAAGGAAGACCAATCAATGCTAACATTATTCATACTTACACACAAATCACCAAAGCCAAAGACAACAGAATTAAAAGATTTTTATGAAGTTCTGAAGTCTGAAATTGAACAAACATGCAATGAAGATATATTGATTATTACTGGTGATTGGACTGAGAAAGTTGGAAGCAAAGAAGAAACACTAGTAGTTGGAAAATATGGCCTTGGTGATAGAAATGACACTGGAGATTGTATGATAGAATTTTGCAAGACCAACAACTTACAAATTGAAAACACAATTTTTTAACAACATAAGTGGTAGCTATACACGTGGACCTTGCCAGATGAAATACACAAGAGTCAGATTGACTACATCTGTGGAAAGAGGCCATTGCAAAGCTCAATATCATCAGCCAAAAGAGGAACCAGGAGCTGACTGGAACAGATGATCAATTGCTCATACACAAATCCAATCTGAAGCAGAAGAAACTTAAAGCAAATCCATGAGAGCGCAAATATGATCTTGATTATATCCCACCTGAACTTAGAGATAATTTGAAGAATCATTCAAGCCATTGAACACCAATGACTGAAAAATAGACAAATTGTGGGAAAACATTAACATCATACACAAAGAAAGTAAAAGGTCATTGAAAAGACAAGAAAAGAAGAAAAGACCAAAAAGGATGTCAGAAGAGATTCTGAAACTTGCTATTGAATGGAGAGTAGCTAAAGCAAATGGAAGAAATGACAGGGTAAAAGAGCTGAACAGAAGATTTCAAAGACCAGCTAGAGAAAACAAAGTCAATTATTCTAATAAAATGTGAACAGAGCAGAAGTTAGAAAACCAAAAGGGAAGATATGCTCAGCATTTCTCAAGCTGAAAGAATTGGAAAAATTCAATCCTCGAGTTGCAATATTAAATGATTCTATGGGCAAAATATGGAATGATGAAGGAAACATCAAAAGAAGATGGAAGAAATACACAGATAACTGTACCAAAAAGAACTGGTCAATGTTCATCTATTTCAAGAAGTAGAAGATGGTCAAGAACCAATGGTGATGAAGGAAGAAGTGGGGGCAGCACTGAAGGAATCGCTGAAAAACAAAGTTCCAGGAATTGACGGAATTCTCACTGAGATGTTTCAATAAACGAATGCCACGCTAGAAGCACTTACTCTTCTATGCTAAGAAATTTAAAAGACATCCCCTGTAAGTGTCAAACCCACCAGTTCAAACCCACCAGTCACTCCGCAGCAGGAAGATTGGACAATCTTCCTTTCATAAATATTTACTGCCTCGGAAACCCCATGGGGATAGCTATGAGTCAGAATTGACTTGATGGCAGTGAGTTTGGTTTTTGGAGTTTCTTTGGAATGTGTACAAATATGGATCTCTTCCAAACAGTTGCTCAGGTACTAACTTTTTTCTTTCTTTTTAAATATAACTGTATTTCTTACAACCTTTTGATGCAGCAGGTGATCTGGGGGCTCCATGTCCACTCACAAGCTTAGCAGTTACTCTTTCAACTGCCTTTACAGTCGCCTGCGTGACGTACAGTTCTCACTACTCTAAACAGTACTTTTTCTTTGGAAGCAAGCCCTGTGGGTCCTCAGTCCCATCAAGTTGGTTCAGTGTAACATACTAATTTCTAGAGGTCAAGTACATGCAGAGTTGGTACATTGGGACTCCATTTATTGTGATGCTACTCGTTGGTCCAGTTGTGAGGATTTTTGTTTTCTTTATATTGAGACGTAATCCATATTGCAGACTGTATTCTTCAACCTTCATCAGTAAGTGACTCAAGTCATCCTCATTTCCAGCAAGCACAGTTGCATCGTCTGCGTATCTCAGGTTGTTAATGATTCATCCTTCAATCTTGATGCCACGTTTTTCTTCATATAATCCAGCTTCTCGGATTATTTGCTCAGCATATAGATTGAATAAGTATGGGGAAAGGATACAACTCTGACGCACTCCCTTCCTGATTTTAAACGATGTAGTGCCCTCCTGTTCCATTTGAACAACAGCCTCCTGGTCAAGGTACAGGTCCCTCATGAGTACAATCAAGTGTTTGGGAACTCCCATGCTTCTCAACATTATCCATAGTTTGTCATGATCCACATAATCAAATGCCTTTGCATAGTCAATAAAACACAAGTAAACATCTTTCTGGTATTCTTTGCCTTCAGCCAAGATCCATCTGACAACAGCTATGATATCTCTTGTTCCACATCCTCTTCTGAATCCAGCTTGCACCTCTGGAAGTTCTCTGTCAATATACTGCTGCAAATGTTTTTGAATTATTTTCAGTAAGATCTTACTTGTGTGTGTTATTAATGATACTGTTCTATAATTTCCATAATCTGTGGGATCACCTTTCTTTGAAATGGATACAAATATGGATCTCTTCCAGTCAGTTGGCAAGGTAGTTGTCTTCCAAATCTCTTGGCAGAACCGAATGAGTGCCTCCAATGGGGCATCCAATTGTTGAAATATCTTGATGGTGTTCCGTCAATTCCCGGAGCCTTGTTCTTCGCCAGTTCTTTCATTGCAGCTTTGACTTCCTCCTTCAGTACCATTGGTTCTAGGTCATATGACATTTCCTGAAATGGATGAAGATTGACCAGTTCTTTTTGGTACAGTGATTCTGTGTTTTCCTGCCATCTTCTCTTGATGTTTCCAGCATCATTCAATATTTTTCCCATAGAATCTCTCAATATTGCAACTCAGGGCTTAATTTTTTTTCTTCAATTCTTTCAGCTTGAGAGATGCTGAGTGTGTTCTTTTTTGGTTTTCAAACTTCAGGTCTTTGCACATTTCATTATTATATTAACTGGTTTTGCCTGCTCGAGCTGCTCTTTGAAATCTTCTGTTCGGTTTTTTTATCTTGTCATTTATTTCATTGGCTTTAGCTACTCTCCACTCAAGGGCAAGTTTCAGAGTCCCTTCTGTCATCCATTTTGGTCTTCTCTTCTTTTCTCATTTTTTTTTAGTGATCTATTGCTTTCTTCATGGATAATGTTCTTGATATCCTCCCACAATTCTTCTGGTTTTTTGTCATTGGTGGTTAATGCATCAAATCTATTCTTTAGATGATCTCTAAATTCAGGACAGATATATTCAAGATCATATTTTGGCTCTCTTGGACTTGTTTTAATTGTTTTAATTTCACGTTGAACTTTCATATGAGCAGTTGATGGTGTGTTCCACAATCAGCTCCTGGCCTGGTTTTGACTGAACATATTGAGCTTTTCCACCGCCTCTTGCCACAGATGTAGTCAATCTGATTCCTGTGTGTTCCATCTGGTAAAGTCCACATGTAGAGCCACTATTTGTGTTGTTGAATAAAAGGTGTTTGCAGTGAACAAGTCATTGGTCCGGCAAAATTCTACCATGCGAGTTCCAGCATTATTTCTGTTACCAGGGCCAAATTTTCCAACCACCAGTGATTTTTCTTTGTTTCCAACTTCTGCATTCCAGTCACCAGTGATAATTAACACATCCTGATTGCATGTTCAGTCAAGTTCAGACTTCAGAAGCTGATAAAAATCTTCAATTTCCTCATCTTTGGCTTTGGTGGTTGGTGCATAAATTTGAATAATAGTCATATTAACGGGTCTTCCTTGTAGACCTATGGATATTATTCTATCACTGACAGCATTGTTCTTCAGGACAGATCTTGAAACATCCTTTATGGTGATGAATGCCACACCATTCCTCTTCAAACTGTCATTCCAGGCATAATAGATCACATGGTTGTCTGATTCAAAATGACCAAAACCAGTCCATTTCAGCTCACTAATGTCAAGGATATCAGTCTTTAGGCGTTCCATTTCATTTTTGACAAGTTCCAATTTTCCTAGATTCATACTTCATACATTCCATGTTCTGATGATTAATGGACATCTGCAGCTGTTTCTCTTCAATTTGAGTGATGCCACATAAGCAAATGTCATTCTCAAAAGCTTTACCTTATCCATATGAGTTAGGCTGGGTTTACTCAGATGATGCAGCTCTTTCCCAGTCCTGTTTTAAGAGCCTTCTAACCTAACTGGACTATTCATAAAGTTGTGTGGTAATGTATCAAACAGTGTTTCTTTGCTATTCATAAGGTTTTCCCTGGCCAATTCTTTGAGAAGTGGAGGGCCTCTTCCTTCTTCCTAGGTTATCTCAGTCTGTAAGCAGCTGGGTTGATACTGTGCACCATGTGCATCCTGCTGGGTTTGAAACACCAGTGACTCAGCCTCAAAACTCACATCAACACATCACCATGGTAGGACAAACCGACAGACAACTTTGTCTCCCTTTTGGAAACCTCTCATATCACCTTTACCTGGGTCCCTGTGGCTGACTCCTCCTCTGTCTGGATTCCTGGGTATTTTAATCCCCTTGCTCCTGCTCTCCTGCCCTGTTGCTTTGGGCATGTCTGAATTCCCTGTCTTCACCTGGATTCCTGCGGCTGACTCTCCTGTTTGGGTTCCTGACTTTTAATCCCCTTTCTCCTGTTCTACTGTTCTGCTTTGGGCATGTCTGGGTTCTCTCTCCTCAGCTGGACCCCTGCAGCTGACTGCTCTTCAGTCCTGGTTCCTGGCTTTTTATCCCCTTTCTCCCACCCTGCTGCTTTGCGTGTGCCTGAGTTCCTTCTCCTCACCTCGATCCTTGAGGCCGACTGCTCCTCTGTCTGGGTTCTTGGCTTTTAATCCCCTTTCTCCCACTCTCCTGCCCTGCTGCTTTGGGCATGCCTGAGTTCCCTCTCCTCACCTAGATCCTCTGTTCAGTTTCTTGGCTTTTTTGAACAATAACATAAATATCACCAAAACAAAAAAACAAAAACAGAAAAAACAAAACAAAACAAAACAAAACCTCACTGCCATTGAGTCAATTCTGACTCATAGTGACCTACTTCTGGTTTCCAAGGAGGTAAATCTTTATAGAAGTGCATTGCCCAGTATTCCTTCTGCAGAGTAGCTGATGTGTTTGAAATGACAAGCTTCTGGTTAGCTGTCAAATGCTTTTGGCCCTACACCTAAGAACTCCTTATTAATATCACATACAAGTAAAGTCTTCCTGAAGATAATTCTAAAACAGTTGCAGCAGTATATTGACAACACACACACACAGGAAAAAAAAAAAAAAAAAAACTCCACAAATGCAAGCTAGATTCAGAAGAGGACTTGGCGTGAGGTATATATATCATTGTTGTTATCAGATCGATCTTGGCTGAAAGCATAGAATAGCAGAAAGATGTTTACTTGTGCTTTGTTGACTATGCAAAAGTATTTGACTGTGTGGGTCATAAAAAATTACCTATAACATTGTGGAAAATGGGAATTCCAGAACACTAAATTTTTCTCATGAAGAACCTGATATAGACCGGGAGGCTGCTGTCTGAACAGAACAAGGGGAGACTGCATGGTGTACAATCAGGAAGGGAGTGCGTCAGAGTTGTATCCTTACACCCTACTTTTTCACTCTGTATGGTGAGCAAATAATCTGAGAAGCTGGTCTATATGAAGAAGAACATGGCATCAGGATTGGAGGAACACTCATTAACAACCTGCAATATGAAGACCACATAACCTTCCTTGCTGAAACTGAAGATGACTTGAGCACTTACTGATGAAAGTTAAAGACTACAGTCTGCAATATGGATAACACCTCAACATAATGAAAATGAAAATCCTCACAAATAGACTAAGGGGCAGTACCATGACAAATGGAGAAAAGATTCAAGTCATAAAAAATTTCCTATTACTTATGTTATGAGACAAAATGTGTATGAACTGCTGTATGGAAAATGAATTTGCTATGTAAAACATCCCCCCAAAAAAAGTTCATATTACGTGGTTCTACAATCAACACCAACGGAAGCAGTAGTCAAGAAATCAGACAGTATACTGCACTGGGAAAATGTTCTGCAAAAGACCTTTAAAGTGCTGAAGGTCAAAGATGTCTCTTTGAAGACACCTAACCCAACCCATAATATTTTCAATCACCTCATATGTATGTGAAAGCTGGACAATGATTAAGGAAGATAGAAGAAGAGTTGATGCTTTTGAGTTATGGTGTTGGAGAATAATACTGAAAATACCAGGGACTTCCAGAAGAATCAACAATTCTGTCCTGGAAGAAGTGCAGCCACAATGATCCTTGGAAGGAAAATGGCCTACTTTGGTCATGTTGTCAGATGGCACCATTGCTTACAGAAGGATATCATGCTTGGTAAAATGGTGTGTCAGTGGAAAGGGGAGGCCCATCTATAAGACAAACTGACACAGTGGCTGCAAGCATGGACTCAGGTCTAGCATGGATTGTGAGGCTGGCACAGAACTGGGCAGTGTTTCCTTCTGTTGTACATAGGATCACTATGATTTGGAGCTGACTCAGTGGCACCTATCAACAACAACAAAGGTATGTGACTAGAGGGTTACCTGATCAAAATTCAATCTCCTTTGAATGAAAACAGTGATTGAAATTTTGGGTAAAAGTGATATAGACTGCAGTGCACTCTAAGAAGGATTTGACAAATCTCTCAGGAAGTGCTCAAGCCAAAGTTGATTATCTGAAGAGTTCTGCATTCTCAAAAATCTGCCTATGTCTCTGCCACATTCAATCTATCATCATTTTTAGTTGCTGTCCTAGCCCAAATTATTGGTTTTCTAAACTACTGCAAATGCCTCCTAATTATTTTTCTTACCAAAATCCAAAGCCAAAACAAATGCTTCGAGTGGATTCCAACGCAGGGTCACCTCCATTGGGTTTCCAAGGTTATATATAAATCTTTACAGAAGTAGATTGCTTCATGTACCTCCCACAGAGCAGCTGATAGGCTTGAAGCACCAACCTTCAGGTTAGTAACCAACTGCCTTACCCACTGCATTACCAGAGCTCCTTACTTCTTTGTCCTACTTCCCAGTAATCCAGGCTCCACAATGTGTTCTCTTTTGTGCTTTACATTTCAAATTGATTTCTCTGTTTAACAAAAACCTGCATGAGCTGAACCCTGTTACCTCTTTGACCTCATTGTTGGAATTGTAAGTGATAAATGACATCTTCCTATTAAAAATACTTAAATGTGCTCACTGTGTGCCAGGCACAGCTACACATTTACAAACAATTCATTATTCAGAAATGTATTATCCCTAATCTACAGATGAATCAATTGAGAAACTATTAAGTATTTCATCTAACAACACAGCACCAGCAATGTGCTAATGCAGTTGAAAGACAGATATAGTGGTCAAATAGGTGGAAATCAAATTCAAGCTTTATTATTTCTGGTAAAAGTGGATGGAATTATGGACTTACATTTGATAAGAGTTTTCTTAAAATTGCATTAAAATTATTTTAACCAACACATTTTCAAGCTTTTCAACAGACAGTTCATTTTCTGTAGGCAAGCTAATTGGAGAAGAGAATCCAAAGGTTTTCATTCATGTCCAGGGTTTCTCCAGCGCTTTGTCGTTTGGATAAATCTCTCTTCCTCTCCTGGACCAGACTGAACAAAGGAGTAAAACAAGATGTTTGAAATTCTACCTGAATTAAGGTCCCTCAACATGAAACATGGTAATTTAAGGACACACGTTTCCATCTGACAGCCCCTTTAGGCTTGTTCAGCCCTTACCTCTTTGGTACTTTTCATTCCTGCCTCTTTAATGGATTCTTAACTTCTATGATTTAATTCCTTAACATTCTAGTGGCTACACTAAAATTTAGATTTAAATGATGAACCAATTGTAACAAAAGTATCAGACTAACGTATGATGTTAATAATGGGAGAAAATGTATGCGAGTATAGAGAGTTAGTATATGGGGAATGTCTTTACCTTTTGCTCAATTTTAATGTAAAACTACTCTAAAATATTGACATACATTGAAAAGAAAGTTTGTGGCTTTATATATATATATATATATATTGCTTTAAAGTGACAAATCTATTTAAGGTAGAATTTCTGCTTTTATTTTTAGGTTTCCTGATATTGCTAGTCTGCTAGTTTTGTTTGATTTTGGTTTCTGTTGAACATACTGTTTACGGTAGGAATATTGGCCTATATATGATATTTTATTCTTAGCTCTGGAGTTCACAAAGGAACTTCAGAAATTATATATATATATATATATATATGTATATATATACACATTTCTAACATATTTTGTGTAGCATATATTTAAAAAAAAGTATTGGAAAATAGGGGGTGAGGACTGCTGATGTGGGCTCAGGTATGTGCGCACCTGGCCCAGGTGCAGCTGGCAGCCCCAGCTGGCAGCCCCAGGTGGCATTCCAAAGGTGCTGCACTGTTCTCTGCTTGAGATAGAGAGCCATTCCCGGAGCCTCCAACACAGCCTGCAACCTCACAGGGGCCATCCCTCGCTGACGGTGTGGATTTGACATTTTACCCCCCCCCCCCCCCGCCTTCTCTCTCAGTGAATGGTGTGATTCAAAGTAAACAGAAGAGAAGGAACGTGACCAATTCTGTTTGTCCCTTTACAGTGTGGCGTGGTTGGCATTTACAGAGAGGAAAGCAGCAAGAAAACCATGGATTTTGGAGGGAGAGTGAGAAAAGAGAAATCAGGTCCTAGATTATAGATGATTTTTCAAATTTTGCATTTTGGCAGTGGTAGCAAAACAAACTAAACCCAGAGTTACTTTTCCACTGAGGAAAGAAAAGTGGATTTTTTTCTTCTTTTGATTCCAACCATTTCTTCAAGTAACAAAGCATAAATCATGGACACTAGGGAATAAGGTAGACCTCAAAAAAAAAAAAAAAAAACAACTGTCATGGAGTTGGATGCAACTCATAGTGACCCCTCCTTGGGTTTCCGAGGCTGTATCACTACAGAAGTAGATTATCCAACCTTCCTCCCGAGGAGTGGCTGGTGGTTTTGAACCACCAGACTTCTGGTTAGCAGTCAAATGCTTTAGGCACTATGCCACCAGAGCTCCTAAGGTAGACCTCAGGAGCCCTGAAAAGACTAAGAGGATTACATCCTTCCTCAGAATGGAAGGGTGGGGTGTTTTCAGTTCTCTCTGGAAACTAAAATGAAAAAACATTGAGTTGCATGCCATGGAGAGGAGACAAGGCCACATCTGAATCATGGGAGCTTCCCCAGGCAACAACCCCACAAAGCTACCATGAGAAACAGCAGGGAGTTTTGTACCCTGCATGCCCTCAGTAATGTCTTCCAAGACAGCAACGCATTCACCTGAGTCATACTGCAAGAGATTTCCTAGAGGTTATCTCCAAACACCATGGTCACACCACATGAAAAAAGCATGTTGGGAAATGGAAACTAAGATGTGAATGTTATCATGGTGCCACTTCAAACCAAAGGTTATGAAGCTGTGTGGTGGGATAAGCAGAGCAGAGATGTCAGTATCATGGCTCTCACTAATGTCATGGGCTTCATCATGAATCTGCCCTCCAGCCTGCACTGGGGTCCATTGAAGTTTCCTCTCAAAAGGCAGCACAGGATCTGCACTGGAGAGGTGAGAGATACCTGCTATAACCTCCACTCCAGACTCAAGCTGGCTGAGTTGATTGGAGGCCAGAATGAGCTCAGGAAATTTCTCAAACATCATTTGTGAGGAAAGAACTGTGAGGCCCTGCTGATGGTTTCAGAAGAAGTACAGGCCCATCAGCATTAGATAGTTGATGTATAATGCATTTCTACACAACCTTCCCCTCACCTCAACCCTTTAAGCCTCCGTGATGTGCTATTCCTGCACAGTGGGGCTCCCCTTCCTAAACATCTAGTTTAGATGTTTAAGAGCAGATAGAATCAGTAAAGGTCTTAGGCTCAGGGGTTTGGGGTCACCACAGTGACAAGCAACAGAGCCCCCAAGTTGGATGGTTATGTTCATTATATTCTAGTCCTTGAGTTTGTCATCTTTCTGGAGTTTCCTTTACAATTTAGACAATTGACCCACCCCCTACCTATAGTTGTAGGTCACTTTTCCTATAATGTTGGAAAACAAGAGGAGGAGAAAGAATTATCCCATCCCATGTGGTGTGGGTGCCTCAGGCAAGTGCACAGGCAGGCAGACCTCCAGTCATCACAGGCTGATGGTCTGCCAAGTCTGGGAGCTGCCCCATTGGCCAGACTTCTCATCAGCAGCAGAGCCAGCCTGGGGCTTGCACCCCTAAGGGGAGCAAGCTTAAGGGTTCAAAGCGGAGGCTTTCTTCCAGTGACTGGAGAGCTTGTTTACACTAGCACTTTTTCTGCACATGTATCTTCAATCCAACAAGGCCGTTTTGTATGCTGAGTAACAGAAGGTACCAAGTGGCTACTGCATCATGCCCTCCCAGCAACTGGCCTCAGCATTCTCTTCTATGCCATTTTCTACACCTGTCCTGCCTGGCTCCACAAGGAGCTCTTTTACCTCCACCCAGTGGCATTTGAAAGGGCATCAGCCAGAAGTTACAGCCAACCTTGCTGATTGTCACAAGCAGGGCCTTGGGGTCCCTTTGCACTGTGAGCGATAGTAAGCCATTCCCAGGTCCACTGGCACTGCCTGTAATAGTAAGCCACTTCCTGGGAAGAGGATGAAACTCTTCTCCACAAATCTGCTCAGGCCTTCTAAATAGCATTTTGATGGAGCCTCATGCACTTGGAGTCCACGAGCCAATGGGCTCTGTAAGGACACATAAACATTTCAGGTCTGGGGTCTCTGTTCATATCCAATTCTGGTTCTTAGGAACAGAGACGTATGCTGAGGCCTAAGGGTAAAATAAATAAATAAATAAATAAATAAATAAGGGGCAATTTAGGCTTATTTTTTCCCCTTTTTTAAATTTCCTTTTTTGTTGTTGCCCTTGTGTACAAAAGATATGTTTTATTCAACCAAGCATTAAAAATTGAAAACTCTGTATATATTTATATATATGTATATGTATGTGTGTGTGTATATATATATATATATATATATTTCTTGTTGTGTGCCGTCGAGTCAGCCCCGACTCATAGCGACCCCTCCTTGGGTTGCCGAAGCAGTATCACTACGGAAGTAGATTGCCCCGCCTTCCTTCCGAGGAGTCCCTGCTGGGTTTGAACCGCCAGACTTCTGGTTAGCAGTCAAGTGCCTTAGCCACTATGGTACCAGAGTTCCTATATATAGGTAGCATAGTGCCTAAGGCACTTGACTGCTAACCAGAAGAATGGCGGTTCAAACCCAGCAGGCACTCCTCGGAAGGAAGGCGAGGCAATCTACTTCCCTAGTGATACTGCTTCAGCACTCCAATGAGGGGTTGCTATGAGTCGCAGCAGACTCGACGGCACACAACAACAACAAATATATAGATATATAGATAGATAGATGTTTATGCATGTATTAGAACTTGGACATGTAAAATGAACCAAGAAAAAAGAATTTTCCTAATACAGATATGGTGATCTCAAATGTTGATTAGGTGCTTCAGATGATCTGTTGTAATTTTGAGCTCCTTTTGACTCACAGGGTCCCATGCACAAAGGAGTGAAGTGCTGTCTGAGTCTGTCTATCCTGGGATCCCTGACCTTTGTGACCCACAGGTTTGTTTTGGTTGGTTTTCAGAAGTCGGTTACCAGGACTTCCTTCATAGTCCATCTTAGCTGGTAAGCTCTGCTGACACCTCGGCAACATCACAGCACCCCCAAGTCTCCACAGACAGTCTGCTTATGGCTGTGCACGAGGTGTGTTGGCCAGGAATCTAATCCGTGGAAGGGGAAATTTTACCTCTGAATCACCCAATTCCTCTCATGGTTTTTAGATACATATGCACCCAAATGGCTGATGTACTTTTTGCATTTGTTTAATGAATTAATTTCTACAAAATGGTAATACATTACTTGGAGCTATTTAATTCTCCTGATTTTCTCTTAGTTTAGGTTTCAATGGTTTGCCTAGATTCTTCCTTTCTATCCACCAGATTGTACATTTAATGCCACTTTCTTGAGAAACCTTCCCAGACGACTCTAGTTGTTCTCTTCTACGGCGTCACTCTGTGCACATTCCTATCCTAGATACAGACTCAGCACTCACACTCTGTTCCTGCAGTTACTGTAGAGCTACACCTCTCTCTTCCTAGCTCCATCCCAGAACCTCCACTCCCTATTACCAGCTGAGCATAAAATGCAGCATCACCACGCCTATCTCAAATATTGAATCTGGTACAACTCTGCTTCTTTACTGGATAGATTTTTTTTTTTTTTTTTTTCTCATTAAGAGTTGAGTTATATTTTTAAGGTCAAGATATCAAAGATTTCTTATTTTCAAGTTTCCACAGAATTTGGACATAACTTATGTTTAAGATTATGAATTAAAAACTGCTGTGCTCGGATGATTTATGGACAACCCCATGTGATGCTTTTCATGTAAGTAAGGTCTGCCCTTGAATTCCTGGCCACAAGTCTGTCTCTCCCACTGTTAATACAGCAACTGTCAAGCCAGCTGCTGCTCAAAACCTAGAGAATGACACTTTTTTTTAAACTGATTAAATTATATATATATATGTATATATGTGTGTGTGTGTGTGTGTATCAAGGTTTTAGGGAAAAAATATTGTATATATTTATATTTGCTTATAGGAAATTTATAAGCAAATATAAATATATATATAATATTTTATTTTTTGCTTATAGGAAATTTATAGAAGCTCTGGTGGCATAGTGCCCAAGGCACTTGACTGCTAACCAGAAGGCTGGCAGCTCAAACCCACCTGCCACTCCTTGGAAGGAAGGTTGGGCAATCCACTTCAGTAGTGATACTACCTTGGAAACCCAAGGAGGGGTCTCTATGAGTCGGGGCTGACTCCACGGCACATAACTACAACATAGGAAATTTATAGTATAAATGTATTAATAGTTGTATTAATATGGATTTAGATTAGTTTTACTTTAATCCTTTGTAGTTTTTGAAAAAGAGGCTTAAGAGATTTTTGTATGCTTTCCTACAGAAAAAGTTTGATCATTCAAAGTAAATTACTAGTGGATAATAGTTTTATATATAACTGTTATTAAAAAATGTTTGAATAATATAGCTTTTATGAGGCTAATTTTATTATAGCAAATGAAAAAAAAAATATTTAGCCACATTTTAACATGCTAGAAAACATGTTAAGAATAAAGAAGGCACACAGTCAAATCACAGAAGATTTATGTTGTAGAGGTTCACTTCAATTTTTGATGAAAATTACTTGCTGAATTTAATTTAGGTATCAACTCCACAACAACAGGTTTGTTTGGGGTTTGGTACGGTCTTAGCAGAAGTTGCCCTGATGGCACAGTGATTAAACAGTAGGGTGTAAACCAACCAAAAGGTCAGAGGTTCAAACCCACCAGCTCTTCCTCAGATGAAAGATATGACAGTCTACTCTTGTAAAGATTACAGCCAAGATCAGTTCCACTCTCCTGTAGGGTTGCTATGAGCTGGAATTGACTCCACAGCTGTGCGTTTTGTTTTTTGTGTTTTCTAGAGTCTTGACAAATGAATCATGAGCTCACTGTCATGATACCCAATTCTTCTGAGATGAATTTCATAGTTCTCCATAGTTTTGCAGTAGCTTCTGTCAGCATATTTATAGGTGATGGCAGAAAAACCTTGGGTTGTGTATGTCTTCAAGCTGTTGGAATATCTATGTCTGTCTTTTTCTACATTTATGTCTACATGAATCTATATCAATGCCTGTATCTATTGACATAAGGAAGACAGAGATAACCAGAGATCAGAGAAAGTGAGAGACATAGAGTCAGACAAAGATGGTCTTTAGTCAGTATTTATTATATATTGACCTTATTATTCATTTTTCCTCTGAAAGGTGATTATTTTACATGCTTTCTCGAACAGTTTTATTTATTTATTAAATCCACTTTTTTTTTTTAAAATAAAGGAATAGAATTTGTGCTCTCCTCATCTGCATTACTCTAAACATAACAATGTTGTCAAGATATACTCTAAGTCAGCTTGTCCTTACTCCATTAAAGACTTTCTCTTTTATCTTCTTACTTGAAAAGCATTATGAAATGAAGAAAAGGTGGTATCATTAAGGTCGTATTAATCTATAATAAAATTAGCTTTTAATGTGGCAAATAGAAGTCCACCCCAAAAGCTCATCACTTTTCATTTTATGTATTCAGGTAAATGAGTCTGGGAGACTGATAGCTACCTAGGAGAACATCACTCTTGAAAACCCAAATGTAACATAAAGGAAATGGACATTAGTTGGAGCTTACAGTAATCTCTGAGGACCTTTATAGGTATCAGCATAGCCATAAATTGACAAAGAACCTTGTTTGCCCTCGGCTGTCAAGAACCATAGGAAAAGATGTTTAAAATCCTCTGAAAAACTTTAATGGATGGCCATTTGTTTCAACTCCAGCTGTGATACTTTGCTTGTTTTATTTCCCTTTCTTAGAAGCATTACAAAAAATAAATATAAGTTGTCTGGTAACAGATTTTCATAGCAACTCAAACCTTCTTCTCTCATCCTAAATATTAATGCCATTGCATATTAGAGTTATCTGAAACACTTTTTTTAAGAAATTAAATTAATCTTTATGTCCATTCTCAACAGCATTTCACATTTAGGTGGTATTCTATATAGAATTAAAGCTGCTATATATAAATAATTTTTTAGTTGACTCTACTTATTAAAATAACAAGATGCATAATGTGATGTTGTTGTTGTTATGTGCCTTCGAGTCGGCCCCGACTCATAGCGACCCCTCCTTGGGTTTCCAAGGCAGTATCACTACAGAAGTAGGATTGCCCAACCTTCCTTCCGAGGAGTGGCTGGCGGGTTTGAACCGCCAGCCTTCTGGTTAGCAGTCAAGTGCCTTAGGCACTATGCTACCAGAGCTCCTGCATAATGTGATATGAAGTTGCATTTTGTTGAGTTGCTTCAGATTGGGATCTTTGGGGGAAAAAAAAACACATTATTTAAAATAGTGAATTCTGATATGAAATCATTCTTTTCATATTTTCTTCCCTTGATACTTTAAATCTTGATTAGTGTTCTCATGAGTTCTTAATATTAAATATATTATAGTCATTGTTTTTACCATTGAGTCGGATCTGACTCATAGCAACCCTTCCTGAGGTTTCTGAGGCAGTATCACTATGGAAGTAGATTACCCAACCTTCCTTCCAAAATATGAAATATAGAAATGATATAATATATAGTTTATTTTCTTTTGGACTAATCTTTATAATCATAGAATTATGTTTATACATTGCCCTTAACTTTAAAAAAATGCATATAAATATGATCTATAATTATTTAACCCATCTTACAAGAATGTGGTCTTATTCTTTAGTAAATCATTTTATTACACATGAGTAGAATTGAAGTGTCTCCTCTCTTTACCTATGTTTGCTCCACACAATATTTTATTACCAAGTGTAAAGAAAAAAATCATATACATGAAGAAGACTCATTTTTGAAGCCAAATCTAGGCACAACAACAAATAGAAGTCTGAGCCCAGAGGGATTTCAACTTCCTAAAATCCCTATATTGATACTCTCTTTAGGTACATATAGTCCTTAGTCTGTTCCAATTTTATTAATCAAAGATAACCAATTACTTAACCAATTGCAGTAAGAAACAATAGGCATCTGAACAAATGTGTGTTTTTCCAAATGGGAAATTAGTGAAAGGTATTTTTAAGGGTATAAGGCATTGTTCCACCACTTGTCAGTCAACCTGTCATAGTGCGGTGACTTGCATGTTGCTGTTATGTTGGAAGGTTTTCCCCTGATACTTCAAACACCAGTAGGACCACCAATGATGGACAAGTTGACCAACTGGGAAAAAGGACCTGGCAATCTATTTTAGGGAAAACACATGCACACACACACACACACACAGGCCAGTGAATACCTTATGTATAGCAATGGAACATTGTCTGATATTGTGTTGGAAGATGAGCCCTTTAGGTTGAGCTGCACTTGAAATATGATTAGAGAAGAGCTGCTTCCACAAAGTAGATGTAGATGGAATAAAGCTTTTAGACATTTTTATTTTCTGATGTAGCATGACTCCAAATGAGAAGAAACAGCTGAATACATTGATTAACAATCAGAACGTGGAATGTATGAAGTATGAATCAAAGAAAATTAGAAGTTGTGAAAAATGAAATTAAATACCTAAAGATGAATATTCGAGGCATGGGTGAGCTGAAATTGACTGGTATTAACTATTTTGAATAGAAAATTAGTATTATGGTCTGCTGTGTTGGGAATGAAGGAGCTCTAGTGGTACAATGCCTAAGGCATTTGACTGCTAACCAAAAGGTTGGCAGTTCAAATCCACCAGAAGCTCTGCAGAAGGAGGATGAGGCAATCTACTTCCATAAAGATTTACCACCTCGGAAACCCAATGGAGGTCACTATGAGTTGGAATCGACTTGATGACAGTGAGGTATTTTGTTGAGTTTTTTTGTTGATGACAGTGAGTTGTTGTTGTTTGTTTGTGGTAGAAATGACAAATTGAAGAAGAATCACATTCCATTAATTGTCAAAAAGGACATTTCAAGATCCATCCTGAAAATATAACACTATATGAGATAAGATAAGGCCCACACACCTACAAAGCTGACCAGTTAATTCATCTGTTATTCAAATGGATAGCCACTAACTCCAAAGATGAAAAACCTGAAGATTTTCATTGACTTCTGTAGTCTGAAATTGACCAACACGCAATCAAGATGCATTGATAATGCATTGACTGGAAAGGGAAAGTTGGAAACAAAGAAAGACCAGTAGCTAAAAAAAAAATATTACTTTGGTGAAAGAAACTATGCTGGAGATAACATAATAGAATTTTGCAAGGCCAAGGACTTATTCATTGCAAACATCTTTTTTACAACAGTAGAAACAGTGACTAAACATGTGAACTTTACAAGACAGAATAAACAGGAATAAAGTCGATTACATCTGTGGAAAGAGATGGTGGAGAAACTCAGTATCATCATTCAGAAGGACAGAGGCCAACAAAGAACAGATCATCATTTGCTAATATGCAAGTTCAAGTTGAAACTGAAGAAAATTTAAAAAATGTCAGTAAGAGCAAACATATGACATTGAGTGTATCCCATATGAATTTAGAGACCATTTCAATAATAGATTTAAATCATTGAACACTAATGACTGAACACCAGGTAAATTGTGGAATGGCATCAAGGACATTATACATGAAGAAAGCAAAAGGCCATTAAAAAGAAAAAGAAAATGGATGTAGAAGAGATACTTAAATTTGCTCATAGATGTGTACAGTAGCTAAACAAAATAATCAACTAAAAGTGCTGAACAGAACATTTCATAGAGCAAATGGCTAGAGAAGACAATATCAAGTATTATAATGAAATGTACAAAGACCGGAGTTAGAAAAACAAAAGAGAACAATCATGATATTTCTCAAGCTGAAATAAATGAAATAAAAATTCAAGCCTCTAGTTGGAATATTGAAAGATTCTATGGGAAAATTATATGATGCAGAAACTATTTAAAAAGAGTTGGGAAAATACACAGAGTTACTATACCAAAGAGAATTGGTTGATGTTCAACCATTTTAAATGGTGGCATGTGATCGAGAACTGATGGTGCTGAAAGGAAAAGACTAAGCTGCCATGAAGGAAATGACAAAAAACAAGGTCCGGGAATATCAATGGATATGTTCCAAAAAATGGATGCTTGCCACTCCTGGCAAAACCACACAGGTCATGAAATGAAGCAATATGAAAGGATTAATGGTTTTCTTTTTGATTTAAGAGAAATGCAGGCCAGACAGACACCCTGCATATTCTGTGAGAGCAACCCCTGATGCCTTTGTTCTACTTTCTTTATATGTTTGTCCATGAATACATCATTAGTCTTGGAATCCATACAATCACCGTATTCTCTACAGAGTTAAAGTTTTACTCCTTTACATACTCAAGGACAACAGGTGGTCATTAAAACAATCACGGAAGTCTCCTCAGGAATAAGGAGTGTAAAACAAAAAATGTTTACTAGGACACAATGACCCAAAATATGAAACATCCCAATAAGATAAAAACTTGGACTAGTGGAATAACATCTAAGTTTATTACTTTGATGTATTGCCTATTAAGGATTTAACAGTGAGAGAGACCTTGCCATCTCTTAAAGCAAACATTCAACCACAAGAGAGGCCATGTCATCTCTTCACTGTAATTAGAACATGTATGTGCCTTGCAATCATGTTCTTTTGGGGGGTCTTTTTCTTGGTCCCGAACAGATGTTTCTCCTGGAAGTTCCCACTTATGTATGCCCCAAAATTGGAAAGACAGCTACTTGGACAAGAAGTTGGAATAGATCCATACTTATACCAAGTCTCAAGAAGGGTGATCCAATAGAATGTGGAAATTATAGAACAAAATCATTAATATCACATGCCAATAGAATTTTGCTGAAGATAAGTCACACATGGTTGCAGCAGTACACTGACAGGGAACTGTGAGGAATTCAAGCTGAATACAAGAAAGGATGAGGAACTAAGGATAGCATTCCTAATGTCAGATAGGTCTTGGCTTAAAGCAGAGAATGCCAGAAAGATGTTTACCTGTATTTAATTAACTGTGCAAATGAATTCAAATGTGTGGATGATAACAAATTATGGGTAATATTGAGAAGAATGGGAATTCCAGAACACTTCATTGTTCTCATGCAGAACCTGTACATAGACCAAGAGGCTGTCATTTGAAGAGTACAAAGGGATATTTCATGGTTTAAAAGTCACAAACACATGTGTCAGGGTTACATCCTTTTGCCAATCTCATTCATTCTGTATGCTACATTATATGAAGAAGAAACAGGCATCAGGGATGGAGGGAAATTAATTAGCCAGCTGTGATATTCAGACGACACACCCTTGCTTGCGAAAAGCAAAGAGGACTTGAAGAAGCACTGAATAAGATCAGAGACTAGAGTTTTTGCTGTGGATTACTGCTCAATATAAAGAAAACAAAAGTCTTCACAACTCTATTAATAAGCAACATCATGATAAACACAGAAAAGTTTGAAATTGTCCAGGATTTCATTTTACTTCATCTGCAATTAATGCCCATGGAAGCAGTAGTCAAGAAATCAGACAGCATTTGTAGTAGTCAAAAAATAAGACAAGATTTGCATTGGGCAAATCTGCTGCCAAAGACCTCTTTAAAGTGTTAAATAGCAGATTTGTCATCTTGAGTTCTATGGTGTACGTGACCCAAGCCATGGTATTCACTTGCCTCATACAGTACATAAGAAAGACAGGAAAATTTATGTCTTTGAATTACGGTGTTGGTGAAGAATATTAAATATGCCCTGGACTGCTAGAAGAATGTATGAATCTTTCTTGGAAGAAGTACAGCCAAACTTTTCCTTAAAACATGGATGGCAAGAGCTTGTCTTACGTATTTGGACATGTTATTAGGAAAGACTGACCAGTCCTTGGGTAGGGACGTCATGCTTGGTAAAACGAAGGGTCAGAAAAATAGAGAGATCTTCACTTAGATGGACTAGCACAGTGGCTGCAACAATGGACTCAAACACAGCAACTGGTGTGAGGATGGTGATGCACTAGGGAGTAATTTGTTATGTGTGACACAGGCTCACAGAGTTGAAACTAATTCACTGAAACCTAATAACAATAGCAACAGGGGAATGATGGTTGAGTGATAGAATTCTCACCTTCGATGCATGAATCCTGAGTTCCATAACCAGCCAGTGAATCTCATACATAGCTACCACTATCTGTCAGTGGAGACTTGAGGGTTATTATAATAGTTAACAGGTTGCTAGAGGAGCTTCCTGATTAAGAAAGATGAGGAAGAAAGGCATGGCAATCTAGTCCCTAAAAGCAGGTAATGAAGACCGTACAAATCACAACTGTCTACTTCCCAGTGGTGCAGTGCCTAAGGCATTTGACTGCTAACCAGAAGGCTGGTGGTTCAAACCTCTCAGCCACTCCTTGGAAGGAAGACTTAGCCATCTACTTCCATAAAGGTACTGCCTTGGAAGCCCAAGGAGGGGTAGCTATGAGTCAGAATTGACTCGATGGCAGTGAGTTTTTTAATTTACTCCCCAACCTATCATGGAGATGATGCAGGACTGGATAGGAGTCCCCATGATTTGGAGGACAACTCAAAAGTATCTAACAACAGTATACAGCTGATTGTAATTCCTGGAATGAGTGATTTTTAATACTAAAATTCTAAGAAGGGTAACTGGTTTATCATTAGACAGAGTTTCTGATGCAATTGTTCTGGATTTCTGGTTAGGTTTTTGAATTGAATGTTGTGGAACACTTTGTTAACCTTGTGAGCTGTTTAGTTGGTTCATGTCTTATATTACCGCCACCATTGTCAAGTCCAACTCACAGCAGCCCTATAGGATAGAGAAGAACTGCTGCAAACGTTTTTTCAAAGTTTTAAATACTAAGAGAAGCAGACTGCCACAAGTTTCTTGTGAGAACTGGTTGGTGGGTTCAAATCACCAACTTTTTGATTGGCAGCTGAGTGCCCTAATCACTGCACCAACAAGGCTCATTTTCCCTGTAATGTAGGAATTACTTGTTTCCTGGATAATTCACCCTTTAAAAAACAACTATTAAAAACAGATATTTAATATTACTATTTTATTTTATTTTTTTTGTAATCAATGCTAAACATTTTATGGAAACAATAATAGCATATGAAACCTATAGAACTAATGTAACAAATTTACTCTTTAAATATTTAAAAATAATATTTAAGTCTTAGACTAGTCAGCATATTGTGCTAACATTACTTAAATATTATGCTAATATCAAGAAGAAAAAATAATATTTTTAAGCTAAAATTCAGTTCAAGAAGTCATCTAGTAATCATATTTATTGCATGTTCTTTTTTTAATGTAAATAAACTTCTATACTCATACATTAAATTTTAATAAACTTCTGAATTTATGCCACAGTGTTCTAAGAATTTCATTGTTCTTATTCCATGAACACAGGCTATTGCCAAACTCAGTTAAAATTTTTCTTCTGAGTTATCATTTTGGCAATAGATAAGACTACCAAAGAAGCTGAAAGGCTTTAATTTGTTTTTCTTTCTTTGATTTTCTTTAATTTCATACAAGGAGCTTTGGTGGCACAGTGGTTAATTGTTCAGTTGCTAAACAAAAGGTTGGCTGATCTAACCCACCAGGCACTCTGTGGGAGAAAGGTAGGCACCTGATCTCCATAAAGATTTACAGAGTTGGAAACCCTATGGGACAGTTCTATGCTGTCACATAGGGTCATTATAAGTTGGAATCCACTCGATGGCAGAGAGGTTTTGTTTGTTTGTTTGTTTTTATTTTTTATTAATATTCGCTAAGGCACTTGACTGCTAACCAGAAGGCTGGAGGCTTCAAATCCACCAGCCACTCCTCGAAGGAAGATGGGGCAATCTACTTCCGTAGTACTGCCTCGGAAACCCAAGGAGGGGTGGCTATGAGTTGGGTCCGACTTGACGGCACATAACAACAACAACAACGAACAGTGTGCTCATAATAACAGAACAAAATTTCTCAAAAGAAGATAAAAGAAGAAGAGTAAAGTTAATGGCAGACCAATCTTCAGACAGAAATGAAATAGCTATCAAAAAAGACTAGTATGCTTTACTCCCCAAGTTGAGGAGAAAGCTAAAATTCAGGAAAACCATTTTGAAATACATAAGAGAACCTTATTATAGCTACATACGTGGTTCAACAGTAAGCCAGGCCTATGAAAATTCTATCAAATCCTATTTTTAAAATACCCAGTGTTTGCTGTTCTTGTTGTTAAGTGCTTCAGTTCAGCTTCAACTCCCAGAGACTCTGTGTAAAGCAGAATGAAACTGCCTGGTCCTATGCCAATCTCCAAATCTTTGCTCTGAGTAAGCCCGTCCTTGTAGCCACTGTGACAGTGCATCTCAGTGGCCTTCCCCTTTTTTGTAGAGTCTCTGCTTTACAAAGTGTGGTATCTGTGGTGGTTATTCTTGGGTGTCAACTTGGCTGGGCCTGGTTGCGTGGCTGGGCAGTGGAATGTAGTTATTCCCTATGGTCAGATTGGTAATTAACTCCATGGTGGAATCTATTGGAGCAGCTGAGTAGCTGCTTTGGTATGTGATCTGCCTCCTGTATATAAGAAACAGCTTTGGGAGTGATTGCTAGCTCATGACATGCTTGGACCCTGCACGCACGTAGCCTTGTCATTGTTCAGCTGCCTGCCACGCTCCGTGTACCTTGGGACTTAAAATGGACTTTAATGAATGGCCTTCCATGTGGTTTGGTAACATTGGGATTGTGCCATTTTATTTGTCAACCTTGGGCTTGTTAGCCTCAGCAGCCCATGGCTGCCTGAGTGAAGAGCCCAAGGTTGAGGGGCTTTCATACATCTCCTAGAGCCTGGCACTTTGAACTCAGACTCAAAGCCTCCAAATTCTAATCATAAACTCCTGTTTGTTAAAGCCATCCACATTTATGGTATATTCCTGTCAGAGTGGCACTAAGTAACCAGAACAATATGGTACCATGAGAGCGGGGTGCTGCTTTAACAGATACCAAAAGTGTGGAAGCAGGAGTGGAGTATGTCCTTGACCCAAGACCCTGGCAGAGAGACTCCAGCATAAGGCATGAGAGACAGAAGGAGCAGAGCAAGAGACCAGCATGAGAGATGGCAGTAGTAGAGCCCAGAGACCAGAATTAAATAGCAATAGGATTACCAGCCCATGGAGGAGAAAGCTGGATGCCATTGGGTAGGCAGCTTCCTGGCAGAATGAGTTGCCTTCAGGTGTTAATTCATAGAAGAGACTGGCTTGTAACGGAGCAGCAGGTTGGCTGGCCCATGGAGCAAGAAAGCTGAGTGCGTTTTTGGGCAGGGAATTTCTGGCGGAGTGGGTTGCCTTCAGCATTCATCAGCAGAAGCAGAGAGACGAAGGAAGTGGGAAGCAGAGCTGCCTCAACCTCAAAGGGCAGGGCCATGGCCTTTGGGGGTGGAACCACCACAGCCCCCTAGGTTTCAAAGAGCCAGACTTTCACCAACTTGGTTCTGGAGTGTGCGGCTGCTTGTTCTGTGAGCCAATGGGATGGAGTCATAGCCGCTGCCCCAGAGTGAGGGGGCAGGGCTGCCATGCCCAAGAGGGAGAGGAATGGGGCCTTCCAGGCCAAGGGGGTGAGGTCGCCACTCAGGAATTAGGAGACTGGAGTCACCCAGTGAAGAAATCTGTACAGATACCACCCACTGAAGATCTATACAGGGGTGGAATTGTGGTGGTTACATTTGTATGTCAAGTTGACTGGGCCTGGGTAAGTGGCTGGGCAGCTGAATGTAGTTATTCTCCATGGTAAGATTGGTAATTAACTCTGTGCTGGAATCTATTGGAGCAGCTAAGTACCTGCTTTGGGTATGTGGTCTGCTTCCCATATATAAGAAACAGTTTTGGGAATGGTTGCCAGCTTATGGGACACTTGGACCCTGCATGTGGCTGTGTTGTTCAGCAACCTGCCATGCTCTGGTGACTCTGGGACTTACAATGGACTTTAATAAATGGCTTACCGTGTGGTTT
>NW_006922071.1:1989404-2000558 GCF_000298275.1 Orycteropus afer afer | reverse complement strand
GGCAGTACATGATACTTTTAGCATTTTTTGCCAATACTACAATTTAAATGCATCAGTTCTGTGATCTTCCTTATTTATTGTCCAGCTTTAATATACATATGTGGCTATGTAAAATACCATGGCTTGGGACAGGCTCACTTTAGTCTTCAAAGTGGCATCTTTGCTCTTAAATGATTTAAAGAAGTCTTTTGCAGCAGATTTGCCCAGTTCAATACAACCTTTGATTTCTTGACTAATGCTTCCATGGGTATTGATTGTGGATGCAAGTAAAATGAAATCCCTGACAACTTCAATCTTTTCTCCATTTACCAAGATGTTGCTTATTGGTCCAGTTGTGAGTGTTTTCATTTTATGTTGAGATGTAATCTAATCCATACTGAATACTGTAGTCTTTGATCTGCATCCATAGGTGTTTCAACTCTTCACTTTCACCAGGCATGGTTGTATCATCTGCATATTGCAGGTAGTCAATGACTCTTCTTCCAGATCTGATACCTCATTGTTCTTCGAAAAGTCCAGCTTCTCAGATTATTTGCTCAGCATACACATTGAATAAACATGGTGAAAAATATACAACTCTGAAATAAATCTTTCCTGATTTTAAATTATGCAGTGCCCTCTTTTCCCATTCTAAGAACTGCCTCTTGGTCAGTGTAAAGTTCATCATGAGCATGACTAAGTGTTCTGGAATTCCTATCCTTTGAAATGTTATCCATAATTTTTATGATCCACACAGTCAAATGCCTTTGCATAATCAATAAAACACAGGTGAGCATCTTTCTTGTATTCTTTGCTTTCAGCCAATGTTCACGTAACATCAGCAATGACACTTCAATATACACAATCTTCTGAATCCAGCTTGAATTTCTGCCATTTACCTGTTAATATACTGCTAGAATTGTTTTTGAATAGTCTTCAGCAAAATTATACTTGCAGTGATATTAATGATGTAGTTTGATAATTTCAACATTTGTTGGATCACCTTTCTCTGGAAATGGCACAGATTTGGATGTCCTCCATCGAGTTGCCTAGGTAGCTTCTTCCAAATTTCTAGACATAAATGAGTGAGTACCTCCAGTGATGCATCGCTTTTTTGAAATATTTCAGTGGGTATTCTCTCATTTCCTGAAGCCTTGTTGTCATACCAATTCCTTAAGTGCAGCTTTGACTTCTTTCATTTTGTTTCTTCTTGATCAGCTGTTACTTCCTGAAATGGTTGAATAACGACCAGTTCTTTTTGATACAGTGACATTGTTTTCCTTCCATCTTCTTCTGATGCTTCCTGAATCATTCAATATTTTTCCCATAGAATCCTTCAGTATTGTAACTCAAGGCTTGAATTTTTTCTTTAGTGCTTTCAGTTTCAGAAATGTTGAGCATGTTCATCCCTTTTGGTTTTCTAATTCCTGGTTTTTGCACATTTCTTTATAATACTTTGTCTTTTTGAGCCATCTATTGAAATTTGTTCAGCTTTTTTGGTTTCATAATTTTTTCCATTTGCTTTAGGTGCTCTCCACTTAAGCACACATTTCAGAGCCTTGACTGACATCCATTTTGGTATTTTCCTCTTTACTTATCTTTTTAATAACCTTTTGCTTTTTCTGTGTATGATGTTCTTGATGTCCTCTCATAACTTGTCTAGTCTTTAGGTCATTGGTGTTCAATGGTAAAATCTATTCTTCAGATGGTCTTAAATTCAGACAGAATAAAATCAAGGTCATGTTTTGGTTCTCATGGGCTTGTTTTAATTGTCTTCAGCTTCAACTTGAACTGACATCTAAGTAGTTCCTGGTGTGTTCCACAGTTCCCCCTTCCCTTATTCTGACTGATGACATTGAGCTTTTACATTTCCTCTTTCCACAGATATAGTTAATTTGATTCCTGTGCATGCCATCTGGTAAGTTGAACATGTATAATAACCATTTATGTTGTGGGGAAAAGGTATCTGAAATCAATAAGATGTTGGTCTTGCAAAATTCTATCATGCTGTCTCCAGGGTTGTTTATATCACCAAGGCTGTATTTTCCAACTACCGATTTCTCTTCTAATTTTCCAGCTTTCACATTTCAGTCACCAGTAATTTTCAATATGTCTTGATTGAATGTTGGGTGAAGCATGCTTCAGAATTTGGTAAAAAAAAAAATCTTCAGCTTCTTCATCTTTGGCTTTAGCGGTTAGTGTGAAAATTTGAATAATACTGATATTAACTGGACTTCCTTGTAGGTGTATGAATGTTGTCCTGTCACTGATGGCATTGTACTTCTGGATAAATCTTGAAATATTCTTTTTGAAGATGAATGTGATGCTACTAGCTGGTCACCTTGTTGTACCATGATGGCTTTCATAGAGCTGTGAGGCTGGAGGCTATAACACTAGTATTTCAAATACCAGCAGGGTCACCCATGGTAAACAAGTTTTTGTAGAGCTTCCAGATTAAGACAGATTAGAAAGAATGATGGGTCCATAAACTCCTGAAAGAACTGGCCACTGAAAAATTATGAAAGCACTAGAATATTGTCTGATAATGTGCTGAAACATGAGCCCCTCAGGTGGAAGGAATTGAAAATTTGACTGATGTGTGTTCCACAGAAGAGCTGGTTCCTCAAAATAGAATCGACCTTAATGACATTGATGGAGTAAGCTTTTTGGAACTTCATTTACTGATGTAGCATGACTCAAAATGAACAGAAACAACTGCAAACATTAATTCATAATCAAAATATGAAATGTATAGATCTGGGAAAATTAGAAGTTTTCAAAATGAAATGGGTCATATAAAGATCGATATCCTATATATTAGTGAGCTAAAATGGACTGGTTTGGGCCATTTTGAATCCGGCAATTGTATGGTCTACCAGTACTTGCTAATCCCTAAAATAAGTAAAAAAAGACAGTCAATATCATGTGGTAAGTGAGTGTACTATGTTTGACAGAGACACACCGAGAGAGTTAGAGATCTTCAAACAAGAACAAACCCTCTTTTTGTTACAATCAGTGTCTTAGGTGAACAGTCATGTTCATGTGAAAATTTTCCCACAGTAATTACTAGAATTTCACATTTTACTTGGTTGACTTATAACAATTAAAGAAATACACACCTGATGATAGTTAGTTTTTGGCTGGAGGACCTAAATGTCTCAGAGTGCCCTATGAGAACTCCAGTCATCAGAAATTATCTTGTGCCAAACTTGTACCTACAGAACCTGAATCTCCACCATCAGTATGTTCCCTCCTCTCCAAGTGTAGTCTCAACTTCAACCAAATTAATTCATTCAGTGGCCTCAAGCACAAAAATGTTTTCTTGCCTTATCTTTGCTTTTTTTTTTTTTTTTTTTGTGATTTGGGTGAAAATTTACAGAGTATACTCCTTTCCATACAGCAGCTCATACACTTTGTCTCATGATATTCACTACAATTTACCATGATGCAACAGTTCCCCTCCTACTCCTTCCCCATAGTTACCTCTTCCTTGTGTCCTTCCCTCCAATGCATTGCTGCCCCCAAGCTGTCTCCCTATGAATATATAGCCTTTCTGTTCTCCCATGATTGTTCTTTCCAAGGAGTGTATCTACCTAATGTAAATGTTCAGCTCATATGCTTGTCTTTTTTTTTTTTTTTTGTCTGGAAGCCACAGGAGTGGGTTCACTTCCAGACCTGAAAAGCAACTAGGGACCATATTCTCAGTGGTTCCATCAGGCTCTATCATTAGACAAGCAACCTGGTCTTTTTCTTTTTCTTTTTTAATGATTTTGAGTTTTGTTCCACATTGTTCTCCCACTCTACCCAGGATCCTACACAAATCACCCTCCAAGTGGTGGATGGTGGTAGTTGGACACCATCTAGTTCTTCTGGTCTCATAGTTGTATAGGCTGAGGATCACATGGTGTACAAATCACTTGGACTAATTGTTTCCAATGTCTTTGGGTTTCTTCATTCTTCTTCGTTCTGGACAAGGACAGACCCATCGTTGCATCTAGATGGCTGCTTGCAAGTTTTAAGATCCCAATTGCTACTCACCAAAGTAGGATATAGAACAATGTTTTGTGTAGTATGTTATGCCAATTGAGCTTGATGTTCCCTGCAACTATGGTCTCAAGCCCACAGGCCCAAGTACTTGCTTCTTCTGGTTAGCTGGCTGTGGCCAAGAAATGACTACAACATTGCCACTTGTCAGCTCTACCATATGCCTGTCAATTCTTACAGAACATACAAATACACTTGTACAAACATTGTCTGTCGACCCTGTATAAGATCTTAGGCACACTCCCCCCCTGCAAATACATACCTAATAGTTCAGCCTATGTACCCATCTATCCATCCACCCAAGTATTAATGGTTGCCTTCACTGACAACACAATACTGTATGTGCAAAAGGTTCATCTTTGTTGTCTATACCTGCCATGCACCTCTCTGTGTCTTCCTCTTCCTCAATGACACCATGTTGATCACTCACACTTTGTACATTGTCCTTCTCTTCACCCAAATCAATACTTATCTCTACTTTTCTAACAGTGTTCCCATCCCTCCCCTCCCAACCTCTGGTAACCAACAAAGAAAATTTCCTTCCATACATAAACCTTTCCTTGACTTTTTACAATAATGGACTAATATGATATTTGTCCTTCTGTAGAGTGACTTATTTCACTCAGCATAATGTCTTCCAAGTTCATCCACATTATGTGGTGTTTGGCCAATTCTGTGTTATTCTTTAGGGTTGCATAGTAATCCGCTGTGTGTATGTACCATAGTTTGGTTATCCATTCTTCTGTTGATGGGAACCAAAGTTGTTTCTATATTTTGGCTATTGTAAATAGTGCTGCGATGGACATGCGTGAGCATATATCTGTTTTTGTCCTGGCTCTCACTTCTTTAAGATAGATACCTAGTAATGGAATGGCTGGGTCAAATGATATTTTCAAATGACATTCCCAAGCATGAACTTACTTCTCTCTAACTATTAACTGTGATACCTGTTCTCACATTAAAATAAATTTTAAAAAATCATTTTATTTGATACTTCTTTTATCAAGTTGTTTTGGATTTTAAATAGATTTTGTATTAATTCTTTGTAACCCTTTGGCTTGTATTAACAAACTTCATATGGTATTTTGTTTACACTTACTGACATCCATGATTACATACTAGTTATTTAATATTCTAAATTATAATCTCTCTGAGAGCAGATATTCTCTTATTCATTCCCATATCTTCACTGGTGACCACATACTCAGTATTCACACACACACACACACACACACACACACACATACACACAGAGACATCCCAAAACTCATTAGTGATGAGTCGATTTTGACTCACAGCAATCCTTTTGGACAGAGCAGAACTGCACCATAGGGTTTTCAAGGCAGTAATCTTTATGGGAACAGACTGTCACCTATTTTCCTACATAAAGGCTGGCAGGCTTAACCTGCAGACTTGTCACTTAGTAGCCAAGCTCTTTAAGCACAGTGACATCAAAGCCAATTCAGTTTCAATTCTTGGAACTAAAATACACTCTTTACTATGGCAGTGGTGCTAAATTCTGATTTTAAAATATTTACAAAAATGAAAGAGAGGTTTTTGGTTAAATTGGTTGATCTAATATGAACATCCTAGCCCACACTGCTTTCCAAGAAATGTACTAATGTTATATTAGTTTGCTAATAAACAAACTAGCAAGGAATTTAGAAAGGGGATATCATTAACCAAATATTGAAAACAAAATACATATGCAGTAAGTACAACTTACCCAGAGAATTTTACTCTGCATAAGAAGAGTGTTTTTTAAATAAAATTTTAGCTAAATTTAACTACCCCACAAAAGGGAGAAATTACAAGGATACCTACCATCTGAATAGTAACATACCCAATAAGAAAAAAAAAGAGAAAAGAGATGTGAATAACATATTAAAGACAAGTGAGTATTAAAGAAAATGTCTCAGATGTATATGAGTTTTCATATTGAAAGATTTCACTGAATGGCCAGCCTAAAAATTGGGAAGTGAATAATCAAAAGATAAAGCTGTATTCTATTTGAACAAAAAATGTCAAGTGGAAGATTTTTAAAATATTTTCTAAACATAGTAATTTTGACAGTTTTGAGAGACTGAAAGTAAAAATGTTTGTTGACCAATAAATAAAACTAAACAAACTCAGTGCCAACAAGTTGGATCCAAATCATAGCAACCCCTCCTTTGGTTTCCCAGGTAGTATCACTATGGAAGTAGATTGCCTAATCTTCCTTCTGAGGAGTGGCTGGTGGGTTTGAACCTCTAGCCTTCTGGTTAGCAGGCAAATGCCTTAGGCACTACACCACCAGAGCTTTTTACTTGACTCCTACTTGAGAATTTGTAGATGCACTGGAAGTTTCTAATATTCTGAGGCAGGAGAGTCAGTAAGTACACTGTACTGCAATTCAACTTTGATGTGTATGTATACAAATGACAATTTTCCCCAAGGGAAGATAGACTAGATTGCAGCTGTGATCAACTACATCAAATTTTATTTTCTTATACTAAGATCAATTGCCATTTTTTTTCCTATTCAAATGAGCATTGTCATAATTTGTCTTCTTTATTATCATAGAGGATAAATGGGACCTCATAATATCATATCCCGCAGCATTTCTTATATATCTCCTTAACTCTCATTTACATGCTTTATGAATATATTTATTGTACTGAAAGTCAATTACCTAAAGTCTTCTAAGCTGTTCAAGGCAGTAAGCCAAGAGTTTTCTAAGATTATCAGCATATTGAATTTGACAGGAGAGTTTAAGATTTCTGTATTAATTACCCTGTTTACATAAAAATAAATTTCATGTCATTTGTGTATTCTTATTATACACATTTGTTTTTAAATTACAGAGAAATTACATAAATTGTTAAAATGGCATGTTATGGCTAATTTGATTTATCAAGATGTAAATACATCATTATTCATGTATCATGAAAATAGACATATTAGATATAAAAGTTGTAATAAACTGTTAGATTTCACAGTGTAGTTCTTGGTTCAAACCCACCAGCTACTCCACAGAAGGAAGACTGGTCAATCTACTTCTGTAAAGATTTACTGTCTCAGAAACCAAAAAGGGGCCGCTATGAGTCAGAATTGACTCAATGGTAGTGGGTTTACCTAAAAACAAATAATTTTATTGTGGAACAACATAGTAATTTAATTTTTTTTTTTCTGTTCAAGTTATACTGTGTTTTATTTATTATAATAATTATATAATCATTTAAAATTGGTAAGTCAATTTTAGAATATTGTATGAAATAAAAATTAATTGCAAGTAAGATATGTGAGAAAGGCATTTTGAGTGGATTCTATTGTTTTCATTTATTTTTCTCAAAGAGACACTAAAAGAATACTAGACGAATCTTTGAGAATAGATAATTTAAAAGGGACACAGAAATTTGCTAGGATAAGTCTTTAAGAAGAAGTACTCATTATGATACATTCTAAAGATCCTCAGAGGAGGAAAATTATTTTTCAAGTTGATTATGAAGTAATCACTGTGGCACTTTCTAGGTCTGTTAACTCAAATGTCTGTTTATGCTTCAGACTTTCTCTGATTCTTTTTTCTTTTCCTTCATTTGGCTGTATTTCTCCAACTCATTGAAATATTTGATTATCATACAACTTAAGGTTAAAATAACCACTTCTATAATTTGAGTGTGATTCTAAATTAAAAAATATATATATATATTTCAAACACATTATGTCATTGCATCCTTACAATAATCCTATGAAAGCTGTGTCATTATTTACAATTCACTATTAAGGAAAACATGTAAACCAGAAGACTGAATATTGCAGGGCTGATTAAGACATTAAGCACAGATCTATAAACAATGATTTCAGTAAATTATTTGTTATTGCACAGTTGGCTGTTGCATTAGTTGTCTAATTTCTTTTATATTCCCCATATTAATGAGTCATTTTATCCTGTCAAAGATGAGTGGTTTTTTTTTTTTCTGATTTGTATTCTTGTTTTGTCATTGGGTCATCCCTTGAGTCATAGTTGGACAACCCAGAGTGACTCTGCTGCCTAAGAAAACGTTCACTGTTTTCTGTTGTCTTCTTTGCTAGAAACAGCTCATGTGCTAGTTCCATGTCTCTTGTTGTTTTTGTTGTTATGGGCCATTGAGTCCATTTTGACTCATAGCCTTCACGTTCCCTATCTATTGACTATACTTTCCCCACCCACTTCCCAATCCGCATAGTAGCCAAACCTCAGTTTTACCAGAAACAGTGCATTCTGGAGCATGATATCTTTCCATTATTTACATCTTGTACTTTTTGACAGTTTCCTCTAGAAAGGCAGGGAACAAAATCAGCTGGCCCGTCAGTGCAACCTTTGAGTATGAGAATTCCTCTATTCTTGGGACATTTTCATTATAGTGTAGTATTAATTTTTACTTCCCAGATGGTATTTTGTAACCAAGTAAATCTACAAAAAAAAGAAAGCCATTAGATGCACAGAAATTATCATCCATTTCATTGTGTCTGACTAGCTTTACAAGTCCTTTCAAGTAAAATGCATCCATCCTGTAATACCGATGATCATATATGATTCAGTATTCTTTATGATCTAGAGAATAAATACCACTTCCAAAATTATTAGGATATAGAATTAAGGAAACTGCTAGGAAACACTTAGTAAGTTGTACCTTGAAATTGGAACCCTGGTGGCACAACAATTAAGTGCTCATCAAAAAGCAGGCTGATCAGAGTCATAGAGCAGCTCTGCAGTAGAAAGCATGAAGTAGTAATGAAATACCCGGTGAAATATCAGGTGAATTTAGATCAAACATTGTGTAACTATCCATAGTATAATGTAACTTTAAAAGTTATGTTGGTACAGGTTTTATTCTTAGTTTTATAGAAGATTAGTAACTCATATAAAAAGATATAAGTCAGTAGCATCAGACAGCAAGAAACACACAAAAAAAGTATTTTTAAGCACTCATAATATTACTTTTCCTTTGCCTTTTGAAAGTTATGTTTGTGGTCATTTAAGGTGACTAATTTGTAATTCTTTGTTTATACCCATCTGAACCAAAAGTTTATACTTCAACAAGTCTATAAACTATATGATTTTACTTATAAGATGTGCTTTGGCTATGAATGTCCATGGTAGTTGAGTTATGATACTGGTTCTTAAGTTAATCGTAGCATTCCAAGCCATTAACCAAACAAAACAAATACTGAATAAATATTTGCAGTGAAATGGTTTGTAGGGAGGCTGGAGAAATATATGTGATCTCTGTTTATCAGAGGAAACAAATAAATTTTTAGAATGAAGAAAAAATCCTTTTGTCTATTCCTTTCCAATATATTAATGCATTTTGTTTAGAATTTCAGTGGCTTCTTGAAGAGCAACTCATTCTATATCTAAACACAGTGGATTCATCTACATGATACAATAATCCAATTCTGGGAGGAAAAAGTTCAGCATCATAATTCATAATATTAAAATTTAAAATTAAACAAGTTTTTCAATTACAGAATTTGGAAAAGAAAACAAGAGTTATTAATTTTAAAATACAGTTTTTCATCCTTAAATAAAGTTTAACCAAAACCCAAACCTATTGCTGTGGAGTTGATTCTGACCCACAATGACCTTATAGGACAGGGCAGATTGCCATAGGGTTTTTAAAGCTACAATCTTTATGACAGCAGACTGCCAGATCTTTTCCTCAAGGAACAGCTGGTGGGTTCAAACCACTGAATTTTTAGTTAGCAGCTGTGGACTTAAACATGGAGCCAACAGACCACCTTATATTCTCAAAAATATTGTTTTTCATCAGTGAGTGAAATAGTAGCTTTATAAAGTGACCATCAGAGAATATCTAGCAAACTAGAGTAGATTATCAAGGTAGCATACTATGAATTTCCAGATGCAACAAATCACCTTTGGTATTCTCATGCATATTAAATGAATGAAAGCATTATTGAGTTTTCATTGTTAGGGGGTTCGAATGATATTCTCCCTTCCTTACGGGTAAAGGGAATATGATAAAAAAGTGTCACTAGTCAAATGAGGAATGAATGTTACTTTGAGAAGTGTTAGTGAAGACTGAACCCATCATACTTGGAATTTGGCACAGGAAATGAAATGTTGAAAGGAATAGACTATCTGAATGGAGGCGCAGTGTGTGGAAGTGGGTGAAATAGCAGAACTTTGGTGTGCAGTTGTGAAATACTTGGTTAAGAGAATTTGGAACAAAGCTCATGACAGCTTGCCTGTGGTTCTTACTACTCTCTCTCAAGATGGATGCAAATGAAGGAGGATTGGGTCCTCATTACACTGGAAGCCATCCTATTCCACGAAGAAAACTAATTTTTGACTAAAACTGGCACTTTGTGACAGTGCATTAAAAGAAACTGTCATTGCTGACCTTGTTGAGTTACCAAATCTATCAAATTTTCACAATCTTTGTCCCTACCATTGGATGCTGTATTTTCATGATTCAGTCTATATCTTTTATTATGCAGGCTATTGCATTAACATAGGGAAGCTAGTTTATGCTGCTTCTAAAATTGTGGAGAGAAGAACTGTGAGATTGAAAGAGTCTGAATCCTTGCTATTATCAAATTGTTGAATGACCCCAAACAGAACCCTATTAGGATATGACATTAAGGAAACTGTTGGGAAACACTTACTAAGTTGTACCTTGAAATTGGAACCCTGGTAGCACAGGATTAAGTGCTAATCAAAAACCAGGCTGATTAAACTCTGCAGTAGCTCTGCAGTACAAAGACCTGGTGATGTGCAAGTACAAATAGTAAAGCCTGGGAAACTATATGGGACATTTCTACTCTGGTATATGGCCACTATAAATCTAAATTGACTCAACAGCCCCTAAGAACAAAAACATATGATATCTGTTTGTTGCCTTCAATAATATCTAAAATATCTCCTGTGATGAATTAAAAGTCAATGTATTTTCTTTAATGATTCAATACATTCAAGTTTGAATTTCTGTTTACCTACAGCCCAGAGCACCTTAATTGTGTGTGTGTGTGTGTGTGTGTGTGTTTTCCTATTAATATACATGATCTAAGTTCGCATCGGGAGCTCTGGTAGCATAGTGCCTAAGGCACTTGACTGTTAACCAGAAGGCTGAGAGTTCAAACCTACCAGCC
>NW_006922071.1:1987663-1989304 GCF_000298275.1 Orycteropus afer afer | reverse complement strand
AGTTCAAACCTACCAGCCACTCCTCGGAAAGAAGATGGGGCAATCTACTTCCATAGTGATACTGCCTCGGAAACCCAAGGAGGGGTCGCTATGAGTTGGGACCGACTCGACGGCACATAACAACAACAACAACAAGTTAGCATCAGGAGCTCTGATAGCATAGTGCCTAAGGCACTTGATTGCTAACCAGAAGGCTGGCAGTTCAAACCCACCAATGACTCCTCAGAGGAAATGTTGGGCAATCTACTTCCATAGTTATACTCCCTCAGAAACCCAAGGAGGGGTTGCTATGAGTTGAGTCTAACTCGGTGGCACATAACAACAACAACAACAAGTTTGCATCAAGTCAGGGCCAGTTCCTTACATTAGGCTCTTAATTGAGTCCAAATTTGTTTGAGTAATTAAATACTCAAACTGAACACAAATTCTGTGTTAAAAAATAAAATAAATAAAAAAAACCTCACTGCTGTCGAGTCGATTCAACTCATAGCAACCCATACTTGGTTTTCTGAGATGGTATCTCTATGGAAGTAGATTGCCTAATCTTCTTTCCGAGGAGTGGGTGGTTGGTTTGAACTGCTAGTTTTCTGGTTAGGAGTCAAATACCTTAGATACTATGCCACCAGTTAAGAATATAAATTTAATCACATTATTATTATTTTTTTTTTTTCCAATTGTGATCGGGGTGAAAATTTACAGAGCAAATTCACTTTCCATACAGCAGTTCACATACACTTTGTCTCATGACATTGACTACAATTTACGACAATGCAACAGCTCCCCTCCCACTTCCTCCCCATAGTTACCTCTTCCCTGTGTCCATCCCTCCATGCATCCCTGCCCCCTAAGCTGTCTCCCAGTGCATAAACAGCCCTTCTTTCTCCCAGGATTGTTCTCTCCAAGAAGGGTATCTGCCTCAGGAGAAATGTTCAACTCACATGCTTGTCTTTTCTTTGGCTGGAAGCCACAGGTATGGGTTCAATTACAGACCTGAAGGGCAGGTATGGGCCATAGCCTCAGTAATTCCATCAGGCTCTATCAGACCAGAAAACCTGGTCTCCCCCCCACCCAATGACTTTAAGTTTTCTTCCACATTGTTCTCCCTCTCTATCCAGAATCTCCTACATAGATCTCCCTCCTAGTGATTGACAGTGGTAGCCAGGTACCATCTAGTACTTCTGGTCTCACAGTCATGTAGGCTGCGGATATACTGGTGTACCAGTATCTAGGACTAATTGTTTCCATGAATCTTTGGTTTTCTTCCTTCTTCTTTGCTCTGAATGAGGAGAGACCCATCATTGTATCTAAATGTCTGCTTGCAAGCTTTTAAGATCCCAGTGGCTACTCACCAAAGTAGAAGGAAAGTAGGAATAATGTTTTGTGTAGTATGTTATGCAAATGGAGCTTGATGTCCCCTGCGACTATGGTCCTGAGCTCTCGGTCCCTCTAAGTAGCTGGCTGTGACCAAGAAGTGACTACAACCTTGTCCCTTGTCAGCTGTACTATACACCTGGGAATTCAGATCATACAAAAACATAGTACCATTGTCTGCCAACCCTATACATGGTCTTGGGTACACTCCCTGCTTCATAGACATACTTAATAGTTCAGCCTGTCCACCCATCTATCCACCCATATACC
>NW_006922071.1:1957527-1987498 GCF_000298275.1 Orycteropus afer afer | reverse complement strand
ATAACGGACTAATGCAATATTTGTCCTTCTGTGATTGACTTATTTCACTCAGCATAATGTCCTCCAAGTGATCCATATTATTCAGTGTTTTGCAGATTCTAGGATATTCTTTAGGGTTGCATATTATTCCATTGTGGGTATGTGCCATAGTTTGGTTATCCATTCCTCAGTTGATGGACACCTAGATTGTTTCCATCTTTTGGCTATTGTAAATAGTGCTGTGATGAACATGGATGTGCATATATCTGTTCTTGTCATGGCTCTCATTTCTTTAGGATATATGCCTAGTGATGGAATGGCTGTGTCAAATAATATTTCTAATTCCAATGTTTTAAGGAAACACCATACAGCTTTCCACAGTATTTGTACCATTTTACAGTCCCATCAGCAATGTACTAGAGTCCCAATCTCTCCACATCCTAGCCAATATTTGTTATTTTCTGTCTTGTTGACGTTTGCTACTAGTGGTGGAGCAAGATGGTATCTCATTGTTGTTTTGATTTGCATCTCTCTAATGGCTAATGATTGTGAGCATTTCTTCATATGTTTTTTGGCCACCTGAATATCCTCCTTGGTGAAGTGTCTATTCATGTCTTCTGCCCATTTTTTAATTGTATTATTTGTCTTTTTTTTTATTGTGATATTGGAGTTTTCTATAAATTCTAGAGATAAGTCTTTTGTCAGATGTGTCAATGCCAAATATTTTCTTTTCCTAACCTGTAGGTTCTCTTCTGACTCTTTTGGAGAAGTCTTTGGAAGCACATAAAAATTTAATTTTTAGAAGGTCCCATTCATCTACTTTCTCTTCTGCTATTTGTGCATTTTGGGTTATGCTTGATAGTCTATTTATGCCATATATTTGGGCCCCTAAATTTTCCCCTAGTTTTTCCTTGAGGAACTCTACAGTTTTAGGTTACACATTTAAGTCTTTGATCCATCTGCAGTTAGTTTTTTTGTATGGTGTGAGGTACAGATCTTGTTTCATTTTTCTGTAAATGTGTCCCCAGTTTTGCCAGCACCATTTATTAAACAAACATTCTCTTCCCCATTTAATGGATTTTGGCCCTTTGTCAAATATCAGCTGATCATAGGTTGATGGATCTATTTCTGGAGTCTGAATTCTATTCCATTGGTCTATGTGTCTATCATTATACCAATACAGGCACTTTTCACTACTGTGGCTGTATAGTAGATTTTGAGATCCAGCAGTGTGAGACTTTATTCTTCTTTTTCAATAGTGTTTTGCTTATCCGAGGTGTCTTGCCTTTCCATATAAAGTTAGTGATTGATTTTTTCATATCCTTAAAAAATGTTGATGGGATCTGGAATGGGATTGCATAATTGGTTTAGGTAGAATTGACATTTTCACAATGTTCAATCTTCCTAACCATGAGCATGGGATGTTTTTCCATTTATGTAGATCTCTTATGGTTTTTTGAAGTAGTTCTTATCATTTTCTTTCTACAGGTCTTTTGTGTCCCTGGTAAGATTTATTCCCAAGAATTTTATTTTTTTGGTAGCTATTGTAAATGGTATTGATTTCCTTATTTCTTTTTCAGCAATCTCTTTGCTGATGTAGAGGAATACATCTGATTTTTGGATGTTAATCTTGTATTCTGCCATGGTGCTAAATCTCTCAATTAGTTCCAGTAGTTTTTTGACTGAGTCTCTTGGGGTTCTAGGTGTAAGATCATATCATCAGCAAAGAGGGATAGTTTAACTTTTTCCTTACCAATTTGGATGCCTTTGATTTCCTTTTCTTGCCTTATGGCTCTGGCTAGGACTTCCAGCACAATGTTGAATAGAAGTGGTGATGGAGGGGATCCTTTTCTGGTTCCTGTTCTCAAGAGGAATGATTTCAATCTCTCTCCATTGAATATAATATTGGATGTTGGTTTTGCATAGATGCCCTTTATTATGTTGAGGAATGTCCCTTCTATTCCTATTTTGCCGAGAGTTTTTATCAGGAACGGGTGTTGGATTTTATCAAATGCCTTCTCTGCATCAATTAATATGATCATGTGCTACTTCTTTGTTTTATTTATATGGTGGATGACATTGATTGTTTTCTAATGTTGAACCATCCTTGCATATCTGGTATGAACCCATTTTGGTCATAGTGAATGATTTTCTTGATATGTTGTTGGAATCTGTTAGCTAGGATTTTGTTGAAGATTTTTGCATCTATATTCATGAGGAATATTGGTCTGTAGTTTTCCTTTTGACTGATGTCTTTGCCTGGTTTTGGTATCAAGGTTATGCTTGCTTCATAAAATGAGTTAGGGGGGCTTCCATCCTTTTCTATGTTTTGGAATAATTTGAGTAGGAATGGTGTCATTTCTTCTCTGAATGCTTGGTAGAATTCTCCAGTGAAATTGTCTGGGCCAGGACTTTTTTTAGTTGGTAATTTTTTGAGGATCTGTTCAATTTCTTCTTTTGTTATGGATCTATTCAACTGTTTCACATCTGTCTGTGTAATTTAATTACATTTTAATGTAGCTTACAATTACATAGATTTTCAGAATTTAAAAATAATAGACAAAAATCTTATCATGTTGTACATGATTTTGTATGGACTAACTCCAATTTACCTCCTCTAATTTTTACATGCTTTTACTTTATTCCCTGTTTTGTAGCCAAGATTTTATTTTATTTTTTTTAATTCTTTGAGGGTACCTTTTAATAGGTGTTTAGTGTATGATATTCTTAAGGTCTAAAATAGACATAATTGCTTCCAAAATCTCATTAATTCACCTACTGCATAGGACACAAACATGCTCCTACAAATATTACTGTTTACATAAAGCAACTAACATTATGTAAAAAGCTCTGAATTCCTATTCAACTTTGTTTAAAACATGTTGACCAGAAAAAAATAGAATTAGTGGAACTCATGAAGTATCTAAAACAAACTCAGTTTCTTATCTGAAAGTACCATTTCAAATTATGTTACTCTACTGATGAAGAAGTAAAATCATATAAATTTGCAATTTAAAAGCATAATGATTTCTTTCTCACTTGGACAATATTATTTATAATGAATTAAATTTATATTAATTACTGAAATATGCTAAAAATAAATATACATTTGCTTTACTTTTGATATTTGTATGTACTCATATGGAAAGTATGTGTGTATTTATTCATTTATTTGAGAAATTTCAACTTTAAATCAGAATTATATTCATGGGATTTCTATGACTTCAAGAATTCAAAAAACTGGTTCAATTAAGTTCTTAAATTATCAGTGGGAAAAATGTGTAATTAGAAAATTCTCTAAATACAATTATGCTCTTAGAGAAGATTTCAACTTTCTAATAATTTTCTTCCTTACTATTTGTTCTGGTTACCTAGTGCTGCTCTGACAAGAATATACCACAAAGGGGATGGCTTTAACAAGCAGGAGTTTATTCTCTTACAGTTTGGAGGCTTTATGTCCAAGTTCAAAGTGCCAGGCTCTAGGGGCTGTGTGAAATCCCCTCGACCTTGGGCTTCAGCTCTGCCTCTTGCTCCTGGCTCACTAAAGCTAAAAACATCTCTTCACTCAGGCAGCTACTGGCTGCTGAAGCTAACAAGCCCAAGGTCGAATCGACAAATAAAATGGCACAGTCCTGATGTTACCAAACCACAGGGCAGGCCATTAATTCAAGTCCATTGTAAGCCCCAGGGTTGGCAGAGCATGGCAGGCTGCTGAACAATGACATGGCTACATGCAGTGTCCAAGTGTGCTATAAGCTAGAGACTGTTTCCAAAGCTGCTTTTTATATATGGGAAACAGACCACATACCCAAAGCAGCAACTCAGCTGGTTGTTGTAGATCACACCATGGAGTGGATTGCCAGTCACATTATGGGGAATAACTACCACCAGCTGCTCAGCCACTCAAGCAGGCCCAGCCAAGTTGACACACAAACATAACTACCACACTATTCATTATACCTTGATCTGTAATGATTTGCTAATTGGAATAGTTTTTTTCCCTATCCTTTCCATGCCTGTCTTCTCCAGGATCTTTAACATATCTTCCAAACAAAAGTCTAATATTTTGTATTATGTTATTCTTCTTGTTTCCCCACATGAGAACTTTATTCATCCTGAAAACCCCTTCTAAGTGCTGCATCTACCCTTAGATCTATCCAGTTATGTACAATACAGAAAATTTTGTTCTTGCTATAGATGCAGAGCAGTATAGATTTGTCAGACTTTGATGAAGTTATTTCTGTATACATTACCTACTATTTTATAGTTGTTGGATGTTCTATGGAGGCCTGGATGGCAAACCCTGTTAAGCACTGTACTAGCAGCAAAAATTTGGTCTGCCAAACCCACTGAAATGTGCCTTAACAGAAGAAAACCCTAGTGATGTACTTGTCAAATTTCATGGCCTTGAAAAGCCTTTGGAGCAGTTCTACCCTCAGAGGGTCATCATGATACAGAATTGACTTGACAACAACTGGATTTTTTTTTTTTTAATGTTTAGACTCTAATTTTTCAGACGAACTAAGATTTGAATTCTGTAAATATTGAGAAAAAAATAAAACAAAGTAAGGCAAAAATAAGGAGCTCTGGTAGCATAGTGGTTAAAGCACTTGACTGCTAACTAGAAGGTTGGCAGTTCAAACCCACCAGCCACTGCTTGGAAGGAAGATGGGGCAATCTACTTCTGTAGTGATACTGCCTCGGAAACCCAAGGAGGGGTCGCAATGAGTTGGGTCCGACTCGACGGCACATAACAACAACAAAGAAGTATTTCATTGGGAAGTATTTTCTAGATAGATGGTTATTTTTAAGTCTTGTTTTCCTGCTTAGTCAGTGAAAGCAAAAATCTGTAGATACTGGTTGAAAAATAAATTGTCCATGTTCCCTTCCCCCCTCCGTTTCCTGCTTACAAACACAGTAGACTAGAAGGTTTTTTTTTGTTTTTTTTGTTTTTTTTGTTTTTTTCTATTTGGCTCCAATAACCTCAAATAGATAATGATGTTGAAGCGTTTTCTTTGGTGAGGGAATTGGAAGGAGGAAGTTGTAGAATTTCTGTAGCTCAACAGTGTTGAAATAAGGATTATGCTGGATTTCTTTTAAGAAGAAAGATTTTCCTGCATTGTGACTTATCAGTCTGGACAATTACTTTTCTCTGCTTTCAGCATCCATAGCACTTTATTCAATTCTGTTCATGTCATGATATGTATAAGTATATATTTATCTTATCCTTGTTTACATATATGATTTATACTCTTTTGGAGTATAAGGTGATTTTGTAACGCAGAAGCAGGACATTGAGAAATTATTTACTACTACCATTGAATAAATATCTCACACTGATAAATTTGCTTTCTAAATAATATAAATCAAGTGAATCATTGAAAAACTAGAGATGACACTTTTTTTTTTTTTTTTTTTTTTTGGAAAGAGTTGAATTTATTAATTAGACCCAACACTGTAGCTATTTGAAGAACATAGTAGATCATGGACTTTACTGCACTTTCAGGTCACCAGCTTTTAATAAGGAAAAGTGTGATTCCCACCCTCAAAATTGTGTATGCTTGTACACTTAGAACATTAGTGACCAGCCAACTATGTTACCAGAGGGATAAACACAGCAAATCTGAATAAGACTCCATACACTGAGTTAATGTGATAAAGATATGCATATCTGTGTCTTCCAGTTGAGTAAACTCAGTCATAGTGAAGAAAGGGCATCAGTTCTACTGCTAACACTACTCTTTTGCTTTGTTTAAATTCTTTCCAAACATGTTTCTATTTTACTGCCACCTGTTGCTGTCAAGTGTGTTCCAATTCCTGGTGAACCCATGTGTGTCAGAATTGAACTGTGCTCCATAGGGATGATTTCTTGTAAGTTGATTGCCAGCCCTTTATTAAGAAAGAGGCACCTCCTGCGGTACTTGCAACTCCAATCTTCTAGTTACCCACTGAGCATGTTCACTGTTTACACTGCCCAGGAACTCTCTATTTATATTTACTGAATAAATAATATGCTTTTTTTTCTTTTTGTTGCCTTCTTTTCTTGGTGAATGTGTAAAGTGATATCAGTGCCCCCCCCCAAAAAATAAATAAAAAAGCAAAACAAAACATGAAATACTTAAATTTTGCTCTTCACCTCATTTTATTTTTTCTACTTTGAGCAATCATTTGCTCCAGATACACTTGAGTTCAAATTCTGCATCATTCTCAAATTCACAATAGAGTAGCTCATAAAATGTCTAAACTTCATAAACACTAATTGATAAAATTATATCCATAATATTATAAAGTATTTTGAAAATGTCAACTCATTCATTTCTTCATCTGTTAATTTCCTCAAAGATTGTTTAGTGAGTATGTAACAAATGCTGTACTAGGTACCAGGATCTCTTAGTAATATTTCTACCCACCTCACTGTTATGCTACATCTTTGCCCTATGTTAATGATTATTTTTCTCACCTATAACTTTCCTTCACCGATGTAAGCCTTTATATTTTCTGCCATACATTGCTACAGAAAGTGTCTCACGTGGAACCCCAACTGCCAAAGTTTCATTACAAATCTGCCAGGACCTAGGTAAGTAATTTCCCAGAAGAAAGTCAAAATTAGATTGTATATCAGCTCTCTTTGTGTTGTATATAACTCACCCAGAAATCTTTTCGATTAACACTGTCTTAGATCACTCTATTCTGAAAGCATAGTCTTTCTACCCATAACTGCAATTAAGGGGACATGGGCTTCCCTCTTTCTGTTTCCCTTTCTTTTCCCTAACCTCTCTACTTCATAATTCATAATATTAAAAAAATAAATCAATAAAAATAAAAAAATTCTATACCATATTACTTCTTTGCATCATGCGATACCTTTTTGACAAAAAGCATATACTCTTATCCTTTAAACTGGACTTTATTAAATAATAATCCCCAAACACCTCTGGTAGCATAATGCCTAAAGCATTTGACTGCTAACCAGAGGGTTGGTGGTTCAAACCCATTAGCCACACTGTAGAAGGAAGACTGGGCAACCTACTTCTGTAAAGATTTACTGTCTTGGAAAACCAAAGGGGGCCACTATGAGTCAGAATTGACTTGATGGCAGTGAGTTTATTTTTATTTTATTGTTTACTACTAATATAAGACCTTATGGCAGCCTAGTTTGATGGGAGTAAGATGAGTGGAGGAGCAGGAGAGCAGCACCTTTGTAAGCCCATAAGCTTATGAAAAATAAATGATAAAAGGCTCTGCTTTATGGAAACCATCTAACAAAATCAGTGTGATGTTCGTAGAGTATGAGAAAACTTAATGAATATTTATTTGTTTGTATAACTTATTATTTTCACCTATCTAATGACACATGAGGAGCTCTGATGGCATAGTGCCTAAGGCATTTGACTGTTAACCAGAAGGCTGGAGGTTCAAACCCACCAGCCACTCTTGGGAAGGAAAGTTGGTCAATCTACTTCTGTAGTGTTACCACCTTGGAAATCCAAGAAGGGGTCACTACGAGTTGGATCTGACTCACGGCAGTGAGTTTGTTTTTTAGGTTGTTTGAATGATACATGAGCAAGATTTAATTGTTTGGGTTATTCATAATGCATGTTGGCTTCCATTGCTATACAGTACCTATTTTCTCACTGTCTAATTTCCTCAGTTCCCAAAAGATGCATTTTTTTGAATGTGCATGTACTGGACCTGTGAGGTTCTTGTTTCACTGATGGATTATTCAAGCAGGAAACAGGGATATGTGCATATAAATGCAATCAAGAATATCTACTCTCATGTCCTTTGGCTTCCCAAGGACATGTACCTTAAAAAAAAAAAAAAAGCTAAGGAAGAAGCTTATTAACTCTCCAATGTTCTATATTTTTAAAGATTGTTTCAAACAACAGAGAATTAGCTATGAGCAATACTTCCTAGAGGATCAGAAATATCTTCCCCATGCATTATTAAGAAATATGATACAGATATTTTTCATACTCTTGCCTACTTAATAAGTCTGGTTGACATATAATTTAATGATTCTTTTTATTCCCTAAATTCAGTGTTTCTCAACTTAATTAACTGTCATTTAAAGATCAAAATACTTAGTAAAAAATTGCTACACCTGGAAAAGAATATGCTGATAAAAACCATCTACATTTCTCCAATTACTTTACATTTTGATAAATTTGAGAAGCTTGTAAGGAAATTATTAATATTCATTAGCAAACTCAGTTAAGTCTAACATTGAATTGTTTTTCTAGTTATCAATTTTTACTCATAGTTTCTAAAAGTTTCCATTTCCAAATACATATTTATTAAACGTACAGCTCCACTGCAAATTTTTATAGTTCTGAGAACATGAAGTTTTTAGATTTCTTCTAGGAAAAACATATATAAATGCAAGTTTCTATAAGAATGATATATTTGTGCTCTACAATTAAATATGTATTTTGTTAGTTTAGGATTTTGTGAACTGTCATCAGTATGACCATGATGTGTTGCATCTATTTATATGGATGATTGGGAAAGAAATAAATTAGAATATTAGATAACCATACTTATCAACATGATTGGGACAAACAACATACTTGGTTATGTTTTAAATGAGTTATTTCTATAAAACCATTTTCTTCTTTTATTATTTATGCCAAATTAAACAATTCTGTATCAGTAGGTGCCAGACCACATAATATTTTGTTAAAAGAAGATAAATGGAAGAATGTCTATTTTCAGTTTATGTATGTGGAGGTATATATATATATGTGTGTGTGTGTGTGTGTGTGTATATATATATTACACACATATATATTTTATGTGCTGTTGAGTCGGGCCCAACTCGTAACAACCCCTCCTTGGGTTTCTGAGGCAGTATCACTATGGAAGTAGATTGCTATCAGAGCTCCTATACACACACACACACACACACATGCATACACACTCTGGTGGCATAGTGCCTAAAACACTTGACTGCTAACCAGAAGACTGATGGTTCGAACCCACCAGTCACTCCTCAGAAGGAAGATTGGGCAATCTACTTCTGTAGAGATACTGCCTTAGAATCCCAAGATTCGTCTCCATGAGTCAAAATTGACAACAGTGAGTTTGTTTATATATGTAGTCATTGAATTACCCACATTTATGTCATTCAGGTTCCAGTGAAGTTTTAAACATGGAACATACTTGAGCACATTGGCTTACCGAGGTAGGCACAAGTATTACCGAGGTAGGGTCTGTCCTTCTGGTTCTGAAATCGTTGAAAAAAAAGCTATCCGTTTATGGGACATGCATATATTGAAAAAAGCATTGACATACCAACACAAATACATCATTAATGATATGTAGATTTTTCAATGTGCTTTATTAGTACAGAAAGAGTTAGAGTTAACAATATTGGCCATATGTTCAAGATATATATTCAATTTAATATCCGCTAACTTACCTAATAGAAATACTCTTGAATTTTTTAAGGTTAGAATTTTTTGAAAGGTTAACCTGAAGACTTAAATAGAAACATCTATCAATACAAAGTCTGACTTTAATAGTTCTTCCTTGTCTTCAATTCATTTTCTTTGACTATTTTATCTTTGTATATGTCTCATATTAGGGTGCAAGGCTCATGAGTTTTATGTTTGCTTCCACAGCTGAGAGAGAAATTGATCAACTTTTACCCGTTGATAATAAACATTCATTTGTAGTTGCTTAATAAACTAACCCCTTTAGAAATAGATAAATGTTTTGACTCAACCCAATGCTCTTTATTTAAATTAGCATGTCAATATTCTTTTTTTATTTATTTCTTCCTTTTCATTGTGAAATACAAAAAGAGAACAATATGTTTATACATTGATAATCATTCCCAAAACTTTCATTAACATAATTCTCATCATGACTTTTACAAAAGAAGGAAATTTTAATATAGAAAAATGTCCTCTACTTAATGAAAAGGGAAAAAAGAAAAAGATATCATTTTTTTGTTTTGTTTTGTTTTTCCCTTTTCATTAACTAGAGGACATTTTTTCTATATTAAAGTTTCCTTCTTTTGTAATAGTCATGATGAAGATGATTACTTTATAAATTAATTGTTACCTTGTATTTGAATTATTGAGTTCACATTTGATAAACATTCTTAATACTGTGTTATACAAAGAAAATCCTTTCAATATCTTTTGACATGTCAGTTTTGAAATAGTTTTCAACTGTCCACCTAGATAGAAACACATATAAGTAAACCCTAGAAATAAGAAATAATTGACAGTAGCTGCAAGAATAAATAATGCTGTCATCACTCATGGGAATGCCCAACCTTCACTTATTTGTAATTCTGCTGATTTCTTTCCGTTTCTACCATTCTCACTCTTGATTTGTCAGGTGTGTGTGTGTTTGTGTGTGTGTGTGATAATAATAATAAAAAAACTATTATGTATTATGAGTTTATCTTTGTTTTAATGATAGAAGAATTCGTAGGTAGATAGATATGTATAAGACCCACTCAACCAAAGTCTTCATCCAAATTTTCAGTATCAGTTGCAAAATAACATCACTGAAGCTTTTTCCCCCTACTTACTTTAGTTACTACTGATAGTTGATAATGTTGTTGTTGTTGTTATGTGCCATCAAATCGGAGCCTACTAATAATGACCCCTCCTTGGATTTCTGAGGCAGTATCACTATAGAAGTAGATTGCCCCATCTTCCTTCTGGGGAGTGGCTTGTGATTTTAAACCTCCAGCCTCCTGGTTAGCAGTTTTTTTCTCCTTCACACTGTCATCAACATTGATTTGAAATCTAACTTTTTGATATTTACATTGTTGTTGTTGTTGTTATTTGCCATCGAGTCGGACGCTACTCATAGTGACCCCTCCTTGGGTTTCCGAGGCAGTATCACTACAGAGGTAGATTGCCCCATCTTCCTTCCGAGGAGTGGCTGGTGGGTTTGAACTTCCAGCCTTCTGGTTAGCAGTCAAGTGCCTTAGGCACTATGCTACCAGAGCTCCTGATACACAGTTCCTTTAACCAAGAGAATCATTCATTCCTTCAGGGAAATAATTTATTGTTTGGTGAAGACAAGATATTGGTGATAAAAATGACTCCAGAGATTGCATGACACAAATTTGCAAGACAAATGACTTATTCATTGCAAATACTTTTTTTTTCCCCCAACACCATATATACTGAGTATACACAAGGACTTTACCAGACAGAATACACAAGAATCAAATTAACTACACCTGTTGAAAGAACCAATTGAGAACCTCAATATAACCTGTCAGAACAAGGCTAGAAGTGGACTCTGAAACAGACCATCTATAACTCATTTGTAAATTCAAGTTGAAACTAATGAAAACTAAATCAAGTCCAAAGACCCAAAATAAGACCTTGACTTTAACCCCCCTGAATTTAAAGACTATCTGAAAAACAGATTTCACACACTGAATACAATGACAGATACCAGATGAGTTGTGGGATGACATGAATAATATCACACATGAAGAAAGCAAAAGGTTATTAATAAGACATGGAAGAATTAAAGACCAAAGTGAATATCAGGAGAGACAATGAAACTTCCTCTTGAATGGAGAGTACATAAAGCAAATGGAAGAAATGATGAAGTAAAATAACTGAATAGAAGATTTCAAAAGGCAGCTTAAGAAGGTAAAGTAATAAAATGACATGTGAAATGACCCAGAGTTAGAAAATCAAAAGAGAAGAACACACGTAGTATTTCTCAGACTGAAAGAATTGAAGAAAAAAATTTAATTCTTGAGTTGCAATGGTGAAGAATTATATGGGCAAAATAACTAATGCTGAAGGAACCATCAAAAGATTAAAGGAATACACAGAGTCACTGTACAAAAACAATTAGTTGATATTCAACCATTTCAAGAAGTAACATATGACCAAGAATGGATGGAACTGAAAGAAGAAGCTTAAGATACTAAAAAGATTGACATCAAACAGGCTCCAGGAATGGATGGGATACCAATTGAGATGTTTCAACAAATGAGAGCAACACTGGAAGTGCTCATTCATCTGTTCCAAGAAATTTGGAAGACAGCTCTCTGGAAAACTGACTGGAAGAGATCCGTATTTGTGAAAATTCCAAAGAAGAGAAATCCAACAGAATGAAGAAATCTCCAAATAATATTAATATGATATGCAAGTAAATTTTTTCTGATGATAATTAAAAAGTGATTATAGGAGTATACCAACAGGGAACTACCAGAAACAGAAATTCATCCCAGATACAGAAGGGGATGTGGAACAAAGGATATCACTGCTAAGGTCAGGTTAATTTAGGCTGAGGCTGAAAGCAGAGAATACCAGAAATATGTTTATCTTTTTTTTTTTTTTTTTTTGAATCTGCAAAGGAATGGTAGGTATCATTACAAATTATGGATAACTTTGCAAAGAATAGAAATTCCAGAACACTTCATTGTGCTAATGATGAACCTGTGCATATAACAAGAGGCAGTCATTCAAACAGATCAAGAGGACACTGGATGGTTTAAAATCAGAAAAGGTAAGTGTCAGGATTGTACCTTTCACCACCATTATGCAATCTGTATGCTGAACAAATAATCCCAGAAGTTGGACTATATGAAGAACACAGCATCAGAATTGGAAGAAGACTCATTAGAAACCTGTAATATGCAGAAGAAACAACCTTGCTTGTTGAAAGTGTAGAAGACTTGAAGCACGTCCTTTTGAAGATCAGATATTACAGCTTTCATTATATTACGCCTCAACATAGAAAAAAAAAAAAAATCCTCACAACTGGACTAATAATGAACATTGCAAAACATGGAGAAATATTGAAACTGCCTGCTGTTGGTATTGTCAGTTGCTGTTGAGTTGTCCCCGACTCATAATGACCCTATGCACAGTAGAACGAAACACTGCCTGGTCCTGTGCCAGCCTTACAATCCTTGTTACACCTGAGCCCATTGTTGCAGTGACTGTGTCAATCCAGCTCATTGAGAGCCTTCCCCTTTTTTCTTTGTCCCTCCACTTCACCAAGCATGATATCCTTTTCCAGAGAATGGTTCTTTCTGACAACATTATCAAAGTAGGTGAGATGAAGTCTGCCCATTCTTGCTTCCAAGCAGCATTCTGGCTGTGCTTCTTCCAGGACAGATTTGTTAGTTCTTTTAGTAGTCCATGGCACTTTCTTCTCCAACAACACAATCAACAACATCAACTCTTTTGAGTCTTGCTTATTCATTGTGCAGCTCACACACACATAAGAGGTGACTGAAAATACAATGGCTTAGGTTAGGTTTACCTTAGTCTTCAGAAGCTGTCTTTCACCTTCATCATTTGGAAGAGGTCTTTTGCAGCATATTTGCCCAATACAATATTTGTCTGACATCTTGACTGCTGCTTCCATTGGTGTTGATTGTAGAACCAAGTAATGTGAAGTCCTTGACAACTTGAATCTTTTCTCCATCCATTGTGAAGCTCTTTATTAGACTAGTTGTGAGGATGTTTGTTTTCTTAATATTGAGGTGTAATCCATACTGCAGACTTAGTCTTTAATCTTCACCAGTAAGTGCTGCAATTCATCCTCATATTCAGCAAGAAAAATTGTGTGGTCAGCATATCACAGGTTGTTAATGAGTCTTCCTCCAATCCTGATTCCATGTTCTTCATCATATACCCAGCTTCTTGGATTATTTACTCATCATATAAGTCAAATAAATATGGTGAAAGGAAACAACCCTGATGCACTCCCTTCTTGATTTTAAACCATGCAATATCCCCTGTTGACAATAAATGGAGAGAAGATTGAAGTTGTCAAAGAATTCACGTTGCTTGGTTCTACAATTGATGCCAATGGAAGCAGCAGCCAGGATATTAGATGATGTGTAGCATTGGGAAGGTCAACCATGAAGGAACTGTTTCAAATGCTGAGGAGCAAGGATGTCTCCTTGAGGACTAAGGTGCACCTGACACAAGCCATGATATTTCCAGTCGCCTAGTATGCATGTGAGGGCTGGACAATGAATAAGGAAGACCGAAGAAGAGTTGATGCTTTTAAGTTGTGGTGCTGGCAAATAATGCTGAAAGTACCATGGACTGCTAAAATAACTAACAGATCTGTCCTGGAGGAAGTGCACCTGAAATGCTCCCTGGAAGTGAGAATGGCCAGACTTCGTCTCACCTATTTTGGTCATGTTGTTAGAAGGGACCATTCCCTGGAGAAGGATGTCATGCTTGGTAAGGTGGAGGGTTGAGGAAAGAGGGGGAGGCCTTCAACAAGATGGATTGACATGGTGGCTGCGATGATGGGCTCAAGTATAGTAGGGATCATGGAGCTGGCATGGGATCGGGCAGTGTTTCTTTCTGCTGTGCATGGGGTCGCTATGAGTCGGAACTACTCGACAGCACGTAACAACAACAACAACAACAAATCCCACGTTCTGTTCGAATGACAGCCTCCTGGTCAATGTACAGTTTCCTTATGAGATCAATCAAGTGTTATGGAATTCTCATTCTTTTCAATGTTATCCATAATTTGTTATGATCCACACAATCAAATGATTTTTTCATAGTCAATAAAGCATAAGTAAACGTCTTTCTGGTATTCTTTGCTTTGAGCCAAGATCCATCTGACATCAGCTATGATATCCTTTGTTCCACATCCTCTTCTGAGTCCAGCTTGCATTTCTGGAAGTTCTCTATCAATATACTGCTGCAACCATTTTTTAATTATCTTCAGAATGATTTTACTTGCATGTCATATGTTACTCTTTGAAAATTTACATTCTGTGGATCACCTTTCTTTGGAATGGGTACAAATATGAATCTCTTTCAGCCAATTATCCAGGTAGCTGTCTTCCAAATCTCTTGGCATAGTTGAGTGAGTGTCTCCAGTGGGGCAACCATTTGTTGAAACATCTCAATGGGCATTCCATCAATTCCTGCAGCCTTGTTCTTTGCCAATTCTTTCAGTGCAGCTTCAACTTCTTCCTTCAATGCCATTGGTTCTTGATCATATGCAACCTCCTGCAATGGATAAACATCAACCAATTGTTTTGGTACAGTTACTCTGTGTATTCCTTCCATCTTCTTTTGATGTTTCCTGCATCATTCAATAATTTGCCCATAGAATCTTTCAATATTGCAACTCAAGGCTTAAATATTTTTCTCAGTTCTTTCAGCTTGAGAAATGCTGGGTATGTTTTTCTCTTTTGGTTTTCTAACTCCAGGTCTTTGGACATTTCATTTGAGTAGTTGGCTTTGTCTTCTTGAGCTGCTCTTTGAAATCTTCTGTTCAGCTCTTTCATCTTGTCATTTCCTCCATTTGTTTTAGCTGCTTTCTGGTCACGGGCAAGTTTCATAATCTCTTCTGATATCCATTTTGGTCTTTTCTCCCTTTTCTGTCATTTTAATCACTTATTGGTTTCTTCATGGATGATGTTCTTGATGTTATCCCACAGTCCCTCTGGTTTTGGTCATTGTTGTCTAATGCATCAAATATGTCCTCTAGATGGTCTCTAAATTCAGGAGGAATGTTATCAAGGTCATATTTTGGTTCCCATGGACTCGTTTTAATTTTCTTCCACTTCAACTTGAACTTGCATATGAGCAATTGATGGTTGATGGTTTGTTTCACAGTCAGCTCCTGACCTTGTTTTGGCTGAAGATTTTGAACTTATTCGTTACCTCTTGCCACAGATGTAGTCAATCTGATTCCTGTATATTCAGTCTGGTGAAGTCTACATGTATAGCTGTCATTTATGTTGTGAAAAAATGTATTGGCAATGAATAAGTTGTTGGTGTTGCAAAATTCTATCATAGGATCTCCAGCATTAGTTTCTATCACCAAGGCCATCTTTTCCAACTACTGGTAGCTTTTCTTTGTTTCCAACTTTTGATTCTAATCACCAGTGATAATCAATGATCTTGATTGCATGTTCACTCAATTTCAGACTGCAGAAGTTTGTGGAATTCTTCAATTTCATCTTTGCCTTTGCTGGTTGGTGCATAAATTTGGATAATAATAGTATTAACTGGTCTTTCTTGCAGGAATATGGATATTATCCTTTCCAGCATTGTACTTTAGGATCGATCTTGAAACAGTCTTTGTGATGATGAATGCCACACCATTTGTGGTGAATTGCTTGATGTGGCCCTTCTAGCCATTGTCCTCCTTTTGTGATATATTGTAAATCCCATTATCCATCACTGTTTAACATGGTGTGGTAGTTAAGGTTGTGTGTCAATTTAGCTGTGCAGCTGGTAGTAGTAGTCATTCTCTATGATGACTGGCAGTTGGCTCTGTGGTGAGATTTGCTGTGAGGAACTGAGTAGCTGCTGGTTGTTAAAGTCATTAATTTGGGTTATTTCTGTTGGAGCAGCACAGGTGGGATATATATTGAGTCCTGCCTTGCTGGAAGGTATAACTCCAACCGATATCATTAGCTGCCTTGGGAGTATACCGATGACTCTTCTGGGAAGGTCTGCCCTCTTCTTGATCCAGTTCTGTGTTTTGATTCATTGTCATTTCATCCTTGGATTTGGGACAGCAGCCGTCATCAGATCTGCTGATAGAGGTTCATCAAACCCTGATAATTGGGAGGATCCTCCAGACTGACTTACAGACCTGGAACTCGACAGCCTTTCAGCCTCCTAGTCTCCATGTGAGATGATCCCTTGGGTGTCTGTGAGGTCTGTGAGGTGTTACAGTGAAATACAGAGCCCTAAGATGGGGAAGATTATTGAGAGGAGGAGGAGGAGTTGATGTCTGAAATGATGGAGTGGCATGATATTTTGGACATTTGGGACATCTTTAACATCCACCTCATGGGGACCAGCCTTGTGCTGATCTTTCTAAGATAAATTGTTCAAGAACTATTCCTCTTCAATTTGTCATTCCAGGCATAGTAGATCATATCACCATCTGATTCAAAATGATCAACACTAGTCAATTTCATGTCACTACTGTCTAGGATATCAATCTTCATGCATTCCCTTTCATTTTTGACAATTTTCAATTTTCCTCTATTCATACTTTATACATTCCATTTTCCAGTTATTAATGGATGTTCCCATTTGTTTCTACTCATTTTGAGTCATGCCACATCAGCCAATGGAGGTCCTGAAAGCTTTACGTCATCCATACCATTAAGGTTGTCTCTACTCTGATGAGTCAGCACTTCCCCAGTCATATTTCAAGTGCTTTCTGATCTGATGGGTTCTTCTTTTGGCTCTATATCCAACCATGTTTCAGAGCTATTAAAAAAATTTTCCAGTAACATATTAGACAGTGTTTTTCAATGGCAAACTGTTTAAGAAGTGAATGTCCTCTTTCTTCTTCTGAGTCTGTCTAGGATGTCATTTTACTTGGATGCACAATCAACACCTATCGAAGCAACATTCAAGATATCAAAGGACATATTCCATTCAGCAGTACTGCTGCAAAATACCTCTTTAAAGTGTTAAAGTTGAACAGTGAGTAGGATAGACTACAGGAGAATTTATATATTTGAATTGTGTTGGTGAAGAATATCGAATATACTGTTGACTGCCAGAAGAATGGACATATCTATCTTGGAAAAGGTTAAAACCCACCAGCTGCTCCATTGGTGAAAGATGAAGCAATCTACTTCCGTAATTTTTTACAACCTGGGAAACACAGTGGGGGTCACTATGTGACAGGATTAACTTGATGGCAGTCAGTTTTGTTTTTGGTTTAGGTATCTTGGAAGAAGTATAGCTGGAATGCTCCTTAGAAATGACAATGACCAGACTTTGTCTTTCCTACTTTGGTCAGGGTATCAGGAGGGACCAGTCTGTAGAGAGGATATCAAGCTTTCTAAAGTAGAGAGTCAGTGAACAGGACAAAGGCTCTCAATGAGATGGATGGACACAGTGACTGCAATTATAACAAGGATTGTGAGGGTGGCACAAGAATAGACAATGTTTCATTCTCTTGTTCATTCTCTTGCTATGAGTCAAAACCAACTTGATGGAACCTAACAACAACTAACAAGAATTTTTATAATGTATTGATAGCAGATATTCAATGCTAATATGTTGAAAAATAAGTGATGAATATATGTGCATATTTGTGCAAACATAGACAGTGGTTTGCAATAAATTCTACCTGCATATAGCAGTGAGAAAAAAAAAAGAAAGAAAGAAAAAGAATAAGTCATAATAATAAGTTATATTTTGGGAGACTGCTTCATAGAAATAGGGATCCATAGTGATAGTCAGGGAAAACAGGATCAAAGTAATTCTACCCACTGAGAAATATAGCAATCAATTTTGAGTTGTTTTCTAGCATAGTCTTCATTCATCTCTCAAGGCAGGTAAATGCTACTACATATGCAACTATATGCAATTTGTTTTAATTATGTATTTGTTGGGAAACTCTAGGTAAGGGAGCTTGATTGGTGGGAATTAAATGAAATGAAAAAATATATATTTTAATGATAAAGGCTAAATGTAACTGAGGTAGGAGCTTAGCATTGGGAGTAATTAAGAACCTTGAGTGACCATGAAATCTGAAGAGTCAGGATTAGAAATTATATTGCAGAGGCCATTTAAACTAAATCAGAACATGGGATAGAATGTATTTAAATTCCAAAGGCAGTGTGACTTGGGCTGACATTCAGGTTATATACAGAATGTAAAGGGAAGGATAAACATTTTAAAAATATCAATTTTGTGGGCTTCAAATTCAGATAAGCATTATGATGAAACTCATGATCATCCAAATATTTTATGAGCTTTTTTTTTCTAACTTATAATGCCATGGAAGTAAAATTTTCAAACCTGTATGATTTCTTTGGTCTGTATTTGGGGTTTTCTTATTTAATCAGTTAGACTATTCTTAAAAATTTTACATAAATATAGCATATAGATTGTCTTGACATTTAACTAAGTTAAAACAAATAATTTTTTTTTCAATTTCTCATGATTTTATGATTTGTCATGGAACTTTGAAAGCAAGGGTTTTGCATTTACCATGCTGAAAAAGTTATTATTTTATAATTGGTAGACTTAATATCAAAAGAATAATCAACCATTTGCTTACTTAATGAGACATTCTCAGCAGACCAGTGGTGCCATATTTGGGCTGACCATTGGTTTACCTCATGGAATGACGTACTCATTACATTTTTCCTGTACCTTTATGTAGAAGCAAGGCCAACTCTAGGATTTGTTGTTGCTCTTAAGTGCCATCGAGTCATCTCTGATTCGTAGCTACCCTGCATACAACAGAAGGAAACACTGCATGGTCCTGTGCCAGTCTCATGATCTTTGATATACCTGAGCCCATTGTTGCAGCCACTGTGCCAGTCCATCTCAGTGAGGGCCTTCCCCTTTCTCATTGACTCTCCACTTTACCAAGCATTATGTCCCTCTCTAGGGAATGGTGTTTTCTTGGGTTTATTCATAAAAGAATATGGCTCCTTTTGAACTACAAAGATATTCAAGTATTTGTATACATGCATGTATTGCTATAGACTTGTATCTGTTCACATCCAAACCCACAGACACCATTATAAGTGCCCCAGTGAGTCACAGTGAATGACAAGATAGTTCACTGGATGCTTATCTAGACAGGCTCTGAAACCAGGAATCCAGTCCTTCCAACTACTTTTTAAGCACTCTTTGTGTCCATTTACATGAGAGAGTAAGTTTCATTTTAAAAAGTATCATTTTCAAATATCCTGAAAGATAGTAAAATAACATAGTATAATTTTAAATACAAATGCTGGGTGCTTAGAAGTATTCAATAGCTAAAGTTTTATTCCAAATAAATAAATAGAAACAACCAACAACTTAACCAATATTTTTCATCCTTTAATCACTTTTACAAGCTGTTAGAACATCAAGACTGTTGCAGGGTGACAATTTCAATTCGTAGAACATCACAACTGTTACAGGCCGACAATTTCAATTCAGTAGAAGCAAGCTATATTTAATTGCAGTATTGACAAAGCCCATTTAGTTAAGAAAATTGTCGTTAGATGCCCTTAAGTTGGCTCTGACTCAATGACTTTATCTATGTACAACCGAACCAAACACTGTTAGTTCTGTGCCGCTCACAAAATCCTTGTTATGCCCAGCATTGTAACCACTGTGTCAATCCATCTTGCTGAAGGTCTTCCCTTTTTTCACTGATCCTCAACTTTACCAAACATGATATCCTTCTCCAGAGAAGGGTCGCTCTGACAACATGACTGTTCTGGTTACCTAGTGTCACTATGACAGGAAATATACCACAAATGGGATAACCTTAACAAACAGGAGTTTATTCTTACAATTTGGAAGCTTTAAGTCCAAGTTCAAAGTGGCAGGCTCTAAGGGCTGGGTGAAAGCCCCTCAACTTTGGGGTCCAGCTTTGCCTCCTGCTCCCGGCCCACTGGAGCTAGAGGCATTTCTTCACTCAGACAGCTGCTGGCTGCAGAGGCTGAGAAGCCCCAAGGCTGACAAGTAAAAAGACACAGTCCTGATGTTACCAAACCACACAGCAGGCCATTAACTTAAGTCCACTGTAAATCCCATAGTGGGCTGCTCAACAAAGGCACAGATACATGCAGGGTCCAAGTGTGCCATAAGCTAGAGACCATTCTCAAAGCTTCTGCTTATATACAGGAAGCAGACCACATACCCAAAGGCAGCTACTCAGCTGCTCCCAGTAGATTCCACCATGGAGTTGATTACCAGTCTCATCATGGGGAATACTACATCGAGATGCCCAGCCACTAAACCAGGCCTGGCCAAGTTGACACACAAATATAACCACCACAATGACCTAAGTAGGTGAGATGAAATCCAGACATTCTCATTTCTAAAGAGCATTCCGGCAGCATTTCTTCTAGTACCCATTTGTTCTTTCTTCTGGTAGTCCATATTATTTTCAGTATTCTCCACCAACACCACAACTCAAAGGTGTCAACTTTTTGGTCTTCCTTATTCACTGTCCTGCTTCCACATGCATGTGAGGCTATTGGAAATACCAGGGCTTGGGGTAGGGACAACTTAGTCTTCAAAGTGATATCTTTGCTCCTTAATACTTTAAAGAGGTCTTTTGCAGCAGATTTGCCCAGTGCAGTATTGAGAGTATCCCCTCAATATGCCCTTCTGTATTGTAAATGGTCCCTTCTGACAACATGACAATAAATTACTTCCAAAAAGGAAGATATTACCCACGTTATTTCTATTTTTATATAAAAATTTGTTTAATAATGATATTATTATGATGCCTAAATGGAGTAAGGAGCTCTGGTGGCATAGTGCCTAATGCATTTGACTGCTAACCAGAAGGCTGGAGGTTCTAACCCACCAGCCACTCCTCAGAAGGAAGCTTGGGCAATCTACTTCTGTAGTGATATTGCCTCAGAAACCCAATGAGGGGTCGCTATGAGTTGGGTCTAAAGTAATGGCAGTGAGTAAGTGAAATGGAGTAGCCATCTAAAGTTATTTGCACCAATGAATTTAATTGTAGATGAAATAAAAGTCTTCACTATAAATTGTTATTCTCTTAATAGGTCTGTATGATCATGAAAGAAAGCATGGTACCATGGATCAATGTAATGAAAGTGGCACCTGAAATATGGTTCGAGTTCCAGTTCTATTGGAACTCAGGTGCCTCCAGCTGATAGTAGTTACATTCCAGGGCTTTAGCCTCTCCCTTTGCAAAACAGTGATATGATTAACCCTTGTGATAAGGACCAAAGGAAATAATTCAGTGAAATTATTGGAAAAACTATAAACCATTTTATAGGTGATATTTACCTTGTTTCTCAGTTTATGTTATTTAATACTATGAAATATCATGGCAAATAAAGGAATTTTGACATACTCTAATTATACACCTATAGATGGTTAGTAAGGATCGACAGTAAGCACATGTTTCTTTAAAAACACTCACCCCCTCTAATGTAGTTCACCTGAAGCAGTTGCCTTAGGAGCTGGCTCTGAGTAGTTCTATTGGTCATGGAAGGTTCTGGTCAGTTCTCACTATTCCTTTCTCTCTGGCCAATCCCAGTATGTCCTGGATGTCCCTATCTAACTTTGATGTTGACGTCTAGACAACTCTAGACAACTTTGCTTAGAGCCAAGAGAATTGGCAGCAAAATCTGTCTGCTCTTAGGAGTGCTCTTCCAAATAACATGTCTTTTCAGAGTCTGCTACCTTCTGTTTCTCAAACATGTGTCACAGATGGCACCTTCCCCAAACTACTGACTCTCACCTTTCTTTTTGCCACCACTGATGTTGGTGATCGTGGAGGGGAAGCTGGGAACAAGGCACATTTTACTACCTTTCTTACAAAGATTCTTTCAGCCACTGACAATGCTCAGGCGCCTGGTTCTCTGGTGCTTGTTGTTGCTGTTATGTGCTGTCTAGGTGGACCCGACTCATAGTGACCCCTCCTTGGGTTTCTGAGCCGTATCACTACGGAAGTAGATTGCCCAACCTTCCTTCTGAGGAGTGGCTGGTGGGTTTGAACCGCCAGCCTTCTGAATAGCAGTCAAGTGCCTTAGGCACTATGCTACCAGAGCTCCATCTCTGGTGCTTATGCACTAAAAAGGTATTTCATGCCTAAACCGAACCAAACTCACTGTCATCAAGTCAATTTGACTCATAATGACCCCTCTTGCATTTCCAAGGTGGTATCTCTACGGAAGTAGATTGCCCCATCTTCCTTCCCAGGAATGGCTGGTGGGTGTGAACCTCCAGCCTTCTGGTTAGCAGCCATAAGCCTTAGGCACTATGCCACCAGAGCTCCTATTTCTGTTAAACTCATTTCCATTCCATTTTTCCTCACCTACCCACCATTCCATGAGATGATCCATTTTCCTGTGAGTATCCAGTAGCAATTTTTCTGAATTCTGAATCAATTGTCTTACTCTATAAGGTTCACTCTAGACTGAAACACTCTTTAATAATAATTTTATTTTTTCCCCAGAGATTTTGATTTTTGTTTGATGTTTGTTTCCCCTTCTTGTTGCACTTGGGATAAAGTTTGTAGTTTCTCCAACTTTTCCTTGATTCCTGCTTGTATTTCTTCCTAAATCAATGTAGACTCTTTTCAAGGCGTCCGTATACCTAGATGTTTGGTTACTTCATGCTCCTCTAACAGAAAATACCACACATGGGTGGCTTTAACAAACAGAGACTTATTCTTTTATGGTTTAGAGTCTAGAAGTCCGAGTTCACAATGCCAAGTTCTAGGGGCTGGGTGAAAGTCCCTCAACCTTGACCTTCAGCTGTTCCTCTTGCTACTGGCCCACTGAAGCTGGAGGCTTTTCTTAACTTAGGCAGCTACTGGCTGCTGCTACTGGCAAAGCAAAGGTCAATAAGTAGAAAGGTACAGTCCCAAGAATATCAAACAACATGGCAGGCCATTAGTGCAATTTCAGAAAATGTCCCAAAATCAGCAGAACATGACAGGCTGCTGAATGAATACTCAGCTACCTACAGGGCTCAGGAATGCCAAGAAGCTACACACTTCTTCTTCCATGCTGGAAGCAGACCACATCCCTAAGGCAACTACTCAGCTGCTCCACTAGATTCCACTATGGAGGTGATTACCGGTCTCATCATTGAGAATACAACATCCAGATGCTCAGCCACTCATCCAGGCCCAGCCAAGTTGACACATAACTTTAACCACCACACTAGGATTATAGAAACTTAATGTATTTTATTTCTTATATACTTGTAATTCTAAATGTATATCACAAATGTAAGTTGATGTTTTAAAGTAAATCTTTCTATACATTTATTGTATAAAAAATAAAACATTTAGATAAGCAAAATAGATAAACCAAATACCAAAAAACAACAAAACAAAACAAAACACTGTAAAGCTTTTGGTGTATATGGTTCTGCAACTTTATCTTTGCCTGTAAATGTATATTTTCTTAAAATAATAGTGAGATCTGCTAGTGTCAACAATTCATATTGAAACATAGCTTGCTTTTGTGGTTAGTAATATATTACATGTATATACATAGAAATAGACAGATACATAGACACATAGAGATGGAAGATACATACATGATAGATCAAACTGTCCATGTGTGTGTGTGATATATATATATATATATATCACTGCCATTGAGTTTATTTCATTTTGTGACTCTCTTTGGCTCTTTGGGTTTCCAAGGTAGAAAATCTTTATGGAAGTAGATTGCCAAGTCTTTCTCAATCTTTCTTCCATGGAGTGGCTGGTGAGTTTGAACTGCTAACCTTCTGGTTAGTAGTCAAATGCCTTAGGCACTATGCCAGTAGAGCTCACTCTCTCTCTCTAGTAATAAGTAATATTGCATGTATATACATAGAGACAACAATATAGAGAATAAATATAGTAATATTGTACTATGTAATATGAACCTCTGTCTCTGGAGAAGCATATCATGCTTGGTAAAGTGGAGGGGAGTCAATGAAAAAGGGGTAGACTCTCAACGAGATGGATTGACACAGTGGCTACATCAATGGGATTGTGAGGCTGGTGCATGACTGGGAAGTATTTCATTCTGTTGTACATAGTGTCACTATGAGTCTGAGCCAATTCTAGGGCACCTAACAGCAACAGCAACTTAAAAAATTAAACTGAAATATTAACTTTAAAAGGACAATAAATCTCATTCTTTGGACATAACAAATATATTTTTAATAAATTCCATAATATGAGAAATTTACTAATTATCTTATATTTGATGTTATGATATCATAAATTTGTTTTCATAAGTTTTAATTGTTGAATGTAGAAAAAAAAAAATCTGAACTTTAAAGTCAATGCTGTTGTTGCCAGTTGCCATCCAGTTAGCTCCCACTCTTGGAGACCCTAGGTACAACAGAATAAAACACTGCCCAGCTAGCACAGTCCTCACAGTTTCTCCTATGCTTGAACTCACTGATGCAGCCACTGTGTCAATCCATCTTGTTGGAGGCTTCCCTTTTTTCCCTGCCCTTCTACATTACCAAACATGATACACTCCTACAGGAAATGGTCCCTTCTGACAACGTGACCAAGTTGGTAAGATGAAGTCTGCATTCCTTCTCCTAAGGAGCGTTCTGGCTGGTCTTCTTCCATGTAAGTTTAGTTCATTCTTCTGGCAGTTCATGGTATTTTCAGTATTCTTCACCAGTTCTGAAATTCAAATGCATCAACTCCTCTGCAGTCTTCCTTATTCATTGTACAGCTTTCACATGCATATGAGACAACTGAAAATACTATGGCCTGTGTTAGGCACACTTTAGTCTTGAAAGTGACATCTTTGCTCTTTAACATTTTAAAGAGGTTTTGCAACAGATTTGCCCAGGGCAATACAATGTCTACTTTTTTGATTCTCTTCCATGGATCTTTATTGTGTATACAAGTAAAATGAAATCCATTACAACTTTGGTCTTCAGCATTCGTCATGATGTTGCTTGTTGGTCCAGTTGTGTGGATTTGTGTTTTTTAACAGGAGGTGTATCCCTGCTGAACATTGTTCTCTTTGATCTTCAAATCTTTGAAGCAAGTGGTTCAAATCTTCTTCCCTTTCAGTAAGCAAGGTTGTGTCATCTGCATATTGCAGATTGTTGGTGAGTCGTCCTCCAATCCTGATGCTGTGTTTGTCTTCATATAGTCCAGCTTCTAGGATTATGTGCTTAGCATATAGATAGAATAACTATGGTGAAAGGATGCAACTCTGAGGCACAGATTTTCTGATTTTAAACTATGCAGTGTCCCCTTGTTCTGTTTGAATGATAGATAGCCTCCTAGTCTATGAACATGTTCCTCATGAGCACAGTTAGGTGTTCTGGAATTCGTATTCTTTGTAATGTTATCCATATATATATATATATATATTTATGGGAGCTCTGGTAGCATAGTGCCTAAGGCACTTGACTGCTAACCAGAAGGCTGGTGGTTCAAACCCACCAGCCACTCCTTGGAAGGAAGGTTGGGCAATCCTACTTCCGTAGTGATAACTGCCTCGGAAACCCAAGGAGGGGTCTCTATGAGTCGGGGCCGACTCGACGGCAAATAACAACAACAACAACATATATATTTATGATCCACACAGTCAAATACCTTTGCATAATCAGTAAAACACAGAAAAACACTTTCTGGTAGTCTCTGCTTTCAGCCAAGGTCCATTTGACATCAGCAATGATATCCTTCATTCCCAGTCTCTTCTGAATCTTGCCTGAATTTCTAGAAGTTCTCTCTCTATATAGTATCAATATACTACAGCAACCATTTCTGAATTATCTTCAGCAATATTTTACTTGTGTGTGATATTAATAGTATTGTTGGATAATTTCCACATTCTGTTGGATAACCTTTCCTTGGAATGGGCACAAATATGAATCTCTCCCCATCAGTTGGCCAGGTGGCTGTCTTCCAAATTTCTTGACATGGACTATTGAGTGCCTCCAGTGCAGCATCTGTTTGTTGACCTATCTCAGTGGGTATTCCAACCATTCCTGGAATCTTATTTTATTATTTTTTTTTTTTTTTCATATTTCTTCAGTGTTGCTTGTATTTCTTTTTCAATAACTTTGGCCCTTGGTCATATTCTCTGTCTTGAAATGGTTGAAGGTCAACCAATTCTTTTTGGTACAATAACTGTGTATTCCTTCCATCTTCTTTTTATTTTATTTATTTTTTTAGTTTAAGAGTTTATTTTGCATTCAATGTTATGTGTACATGTAGTTTAATTCCCCATTTACCATGCACAACCCTAACCCCATCTCCTCCCCTCCCTGCCAAGTAAACCTCCCCCTGTGCCCCTCATAGTTATGCACTCCTGTTTGTCCTGCAATTCCTCAGTGTGAATGTTGCCCCTCTGGTGCCATATGGTCTATTGCTTTAAGGGATGTATTTCCATAGAGTATGTAGGTGCATCATCTGGAGTTGAGTGGTCTGCATGTACATCTTGTTAATTATTGAGCTGAGAGCTATCCCCTGGGAGTGAGTTTTATTCCAGGCACAGAAAGTATTCCAGGGCCATAGCATTGGGAGCCTCATCAGACTCCATCTGACCAGTAGTTCTGGTCATTATGGAGTGTTTGGATTATGTTCCATGTTTTCCCTTCCACTCTATCCAGGATCTCCAGACTTGATTCTTTCCTGAGTGACTGGCATTGGTCTCTGGGCACCATCTAGTTCTTCTGGTCTCAAGGGCCATCGTGTTCTAGGAATCCTTCCAAATGCCCTTTTTTTTTTGCACTCTTCTTTTCTTCTGATGTTAGGAGACTGTTAGCTGCATCTTAGATGGCTGCTTGAAAGCTTTTAAGACCCATGTTGCTACTCACCAATGTAGGATGTGGAACAAGGCTTTTATTTATTTTGTTGTGCCCATTGAGTTTGGTGTCACCTAGTGCAATGGTCCTGAGATGGTAGATGTATTAGATCTCTCTCCCATAGTGTCTGGGTATCTGTGAGGGATTACTCTGTGTCTGTCTTCTGTTGTTTCTGTAAAGATTGCAGGTATTTAGTATAGTGGGTGTCTGTGTGTTTATCTGTAGCCTGGTGTTTGGTGTTAATGGTAATGCAGTATTGTGGACACATTGTTTGGTAATAGCATTTGTTGTCTATGACTTATGTGCATAATTCAGTGTCCTCCCATTTCTTAATGTTATCATGGTGGTCCCAGACTCTTTCTATATATTCCTCCTCTTACCCACTTCAGTTTGTGAGCTCCAACTAGCCTGAAATTAATCCCTCCTCTTCCCTTCCCATCCTGGTAACCTACAAAGTGAATTCCCTTTCCCAAGCAAACCCTTATTTTTCTTTTTACAGTAATGAGCTCATATAGTACTTGTCTTTCTGCAATTGACTTATTCCACTCAGCATGATGTCCTCCAGGTTCATCCATGTTGTGAGATGATTAGCATATCCTCATTGTTCTTTTATGTAGCATAGTATTCCACTGTGTGCATGTACCATGATTTGGTTATCCACTCATCACGTTGATGGGCATTTAGGTTGTTTCCATCTCTTTGCTATAGTGAATTGTGCTGCGATGAACATAGGTGTACATATGTCTGTTTGTTATCCCTTGCCTCTTTAGGTTATATTCCTAGTAATGGAATTACAGGGTCAAATGGTATTTTTATTTTCACTTTTTTTAAGGAAATGCCATATTATTTGCCACAATGCTTGTACCATTTTGCAATCCCACCAGTAGTGCACAAGAGTTCCAATCTCTCCACTATTTCACCAGCATTTGTTACTTTCTGTTCTGTTACACTTTGCTGTTATTGCTGGGCCTGCATCTTTCAATGTTTTACCCATAGAATCCTTCAATATTGCAATTCAAGACTTGAATTTTTCTTCAGTTCTTTGAGCTTAGAAAGGCTAAGCATGTTATTCCCTTTTAGTTTTCTTTGCACATTTAATTATGATACTGTACATTGTCTTCTGGAGCCTCCCTTTCAAATCTACTGTTCAGCTCTGTTATTTCATTATTTCCTCTATTCACTTTAGCTACTCTTTGTTTAAGATCAAGTTTCAGATCTCCTCTGACTTCCATTTTGGTCTTTTCTTTTGTCTTTTTAATGACTTTTTGTTTTCTTCATATATGATGTTCTACATGTAATCCCACAACTCACCTAATCTTGAGTCATTGGTGTTCAGTGAGTTAAATGTATTCTTCAGATGGTCTCTAAATTCAGGTGGGCTATAATCAAGGTCATATTTCAGCTCTCATGGACTTGATTTAATTTTCTCAGCTTTAACTTGAACTTGCATAGGAGCAACTGAGGGTCTTTTCCACAGTCAGCTGATGATATTGAGCTTCTCTATAGGCTCTTTAAATAGATTTAGTTATTTGATTCCTTTGTATTCCTTGCAGTGAAGTCAATATGTACAGTCACCATTTATCTTGTTCAAAAATTGTATGTGCAATGAATAAGTAATCGGTCTTGCAAAATTCTATCATGTGATCTCTGGAGTCATTTCTATTACTAAGGCCTTATTTTCCAACTACCAGTGCTTCTTCTTTTTTTCTAACTTTTGCATTCTAATCATCAGTAATTCTCAATACATCTTAATTGTATGTTTCATCAATTTCAGACTGTAGAAGTTGGTAAAAATCTTAAGTTTCTTCATCTTTGGCTTTACTGGTTGGTACTTAAATTTGAGTAGTCACAGTATTAACTGGTCTTCTTTGTAGGTGTATGGATATTATCCTATCACTGACATCACTGTACTTCAGGATAGATCTTGAAATGTTCTTTCTCATAGTAAATGCAATTACATTACTCTTCAATTTGTTGTTTCTGACATAGTAGAAAATATGATTGCCTGATTCAAAATGGCCTATACCAGTCCATTTCTGTTTACTAAAACTAGGATATTGTTCTTTATGTGTTCCATTTCATTTTTGACAACTTTTAATTTTCCTAGTTTCATAATTTGCACATTCCATGTTATGAGTATTAATCAACATTTGCAGTTGTTTCTTCTCATTTTGAGCCATGTCCCATCAGCAAATGAAGGTCCTGAAAGCTTTACTCCATCTATATCTTTAAGGTCAACTCTACCTTGAGAAGGCAGCTTTTCTCTAATCATATCTAGAGTGCCTTCCAACCTGAGGGTCTCACTTTATGGCACTGTATCAGACAGTGTTTCACTTCCATTGATAAAGTTTTCCAGAAATATATCAGATAGTGTTTCACTACTATTCATAAAGTTTTCAGTGGCCATTTTTTTCCAGAAATATATTGTTCTATCCTTCTTCCCAGTCTGTCTTAGTCTAGAAGCTCCCCTCATATCTGTCCATCTTAGTGACACTGCTGGTATTTGAAATACCGGTAGGATAGCTTTCAGCCTCACAACAACATGCAAGCCATCACAATAAGACAAACTAACAACAGAATAGTAGTTGCAAGTAAACTTTAGGAATATTTAAGTTAAAACTTAGACAGATTTCAATAGGTCCTTACACTGCTAGTGTTTGTATGGAATATGTTTGTATCTGTGTGTGTCTTTCTCCCTTAGAATGGAAATCTCTGTTTCATCAATTTTTCAAAGATTTAAAAAAAAA
>NW_006922071.1:1955119-1956727 GCF_000298275.1 Orycteropus afer afer | reverse complement strand
TCAGCATTTGGAAATAAGGCACTTGACTGCTAACCAGAAGGCTGGCGGTTCAAGCCCACCAGCCACTCCTCGGAAGGAAGATGGGGCAATCTATTTCCACAGTGATACTGCCTCAGAAACCCAAGGAGGGGTCACTATGAATCGGGTTCGACTCGATGGCACATAACAACAAGAACAACAGCGTTTTATAGCATCTTGCCATGCTTCAGCAGATTTTTTTCCCTAATGTGTTATTCAAATTCTCATGCTTTAGTTCAAAATATTGAAGTTAGTATTTCGTAGAGAGAATGCAGAAATTTTCAAACTATATTCTTAATATAACACACAAGTAAAATTTTGCTGAAGATAACTCAAAAATATTTGCAGCAGTATATTGACTGGGAACCTCTAGGAATTCAAGCTAGACTCATAAGAGAATGTGGAATAAGTGATATCATTGCTGATGTCAGATGGATCTTGACTGAAAGCAAAGAATACCAGAAAGATGTTTTCCTGTGTTTTACAGAGTATGCAATGACATTTGACCATGTAAATCATAACAAATTATGGAATTATGGATGATGATTGAAGTTGTCAGGGATTTTATGTTACTTGGATGCACAATCAATACCATGGAAGCAGTAATCAAGGAATCAGATATCATATTGCACTGGAGAAAAAGAGAATGATATCACATTTGATTAAGTACAGGGTCAGCAAAAAAAGAGGGAGACTCTCAAAAAAATGGATTGACACAGTGGGTGCAACAATGGCCTGAAGCATAGCAAGGATTGTGAGGATGGCTCAGGACCAGGCATTGTTTCATTCCTTTATACATAGAGTCACTATGTGTAGGATACATCTTGCCAGCACCTAAGAATAACAACCACCTTTTGCAGAGGTAATAAATGGGTTATCACAATACTAGATACACAGTATATGTTCAACATGTGTTGGTGTTACATTTATAATTTTATTTCTTATTTTTTTTTATTATTTCTTATTTTTATCATGGTTGCCATTACTATGGTCTTTGTCACAAGTGTTTACTGACTCCTATAGGGATAAATCCATGAGAGAGCAGTTTGTTTGTCATTCAATTCTGATTTCCATTTTTAGCTAAATGGCATTGACCTTTAATTTTCTCAAATTCAGTGTTGGCCACTAATCTGCAAATATTTCCCTAATTTAATGTGTTCTTGCATTTAGATCTTCAGAAGAGTGTAAGTAAATGAGCTCTAAGAGTAGGAAGGAATCCCGGGGTTGTATAATGTATTAAGTGCTTGACTGCTAACTCAAAGTTTGTTCCACTTAGACATACCTCAGAAGAAGTCCTGGGGAACTACTTCTGAAAAGTCAGCCATTAAAAACCTATGGAGGTCTAACACACATGGGTTCACCATGAGTCACAATCAATTCAATGCCAACTGTTTTTGAAGAGTATTAAATCTATTATAGCAAAACAAACAAGGGTACACATAGTTATGGACTCTGTTAGGTCTGATAAAGTTTAAATGGTACCCCTTTATTCCCTTAGTTTTCCTCTAACATCTTTGTAGTGTTGCTACCAAGGCAAGGACCAACATTTTATCATAGTAGACACTGACACTGAGAATCACTTTTATCATC
>NW_006922071.1:1953224-1954574 GCF_000298275.1 Orycteropus afer afer | reverse complement strand
TTAGAAGCAATAGGTTAGCATCCCAAGTTATTCTTGACTTCCATTTGCAAAGTCCAAAATAATATTTATGTTATTACTGTGTTTCATTTATCCTAAATTTATCAATTAAAAGCTAATCCATATTTGAGATCTGACTTAAATTTAAAATTTCTTAAATTTTATTGGAACAACAAGAATCTTAAAACAAATTATTTTGAAATTTCATGGTTAACAAAAATAAACAGCAAAAACAAAAACTAAAGTACACAAGAAAATGCATGCTAAATTTTAATAGCTAAGCAAATCAAAAGAAGACATATCCTATTTTATTTATTAGACACGTATCCTGTGTTACATTTGGCACATGCATTTCTGCCTTTAGAATCCAGAAAGAAGAAAAGAAGAAAAAGTTATGGATGATAGGAAAACCACAAAAACTTACATTTAATTGTGTGCATGTATATAAGTACAGAGAGAGCTAGAGACATCCTTAGAGAGATCCATGATCTTTCTTTATAATTTTCATCCTCAGTAGATTTTACTGTTCTAGGGCTGCACAGAATCACCCAACAGTTTTCAGATGAAAATTGATGCTAGTTTTAGATGCATTTAGTATAATGTCCAGATGTCGGAGGGGAGAAGGGGCTGAAATTGTTGTGCTGCCGATCACATAACTATTTCACAGAGTTCCACCACCAGTGTTTCTGGTAATCCCAAATAGAAAAGCAGATGGCAAACTGGTTCTATTTTGTGATATACTAACCATTAATGGAACCCAGAAGTTGATTTTATTTCCCAGCTCTTGGTGAAGAAGTCTGTGGATAAGATTTATAACGTAGCCTTCTATCCTCTATTTTTATCTCATTGGTATTCTTTACAGGGCTCATAAACTCAGCATGTCAGCAGGCTAATTCTGTTAGTTTCCAACTTTGTCTTTTTCTGTAATTCTTTTGCTACTAGAAAGCAGACTCTGCATTGTAGGACTTTTATCTCCCCTGCTATTTTTTTTTTATTTTTATTTTTTACAGTTCTCTACATCATGTTGCATCTATCACTATGTCTCCCAACACCAGGACTAAAAAAAAAAAAAAAAAAAGTGACTGATATGAAAGGAATAGGGATAAACAAGTACTAACTCAAAATACTGAGCTGAAAAACAAGTGGACAAGAAAGAATATGATTTTATTGCCATCAAATAGATAGTATAAAATAATTCATCTCTGAAAACTTAGACAGAAAGCACTAGATAACTGAGGGAAGAAAAAAAAAAAAAAAAAACTGCTAGATTTCCAAGTCTAAAATGTGGCTAAAAATATACCTAATAGGGCTTTAAATAGCAAATATTTTGATGAATTGGATTTTTAAAATAAG
>NW_006922071.1:1948289-1952399 GCF_000298275.1 Orycteropus afer afer | reverse complement strand
ACCTATTTTTATTTTACGCCTGCTAAGCCCTGGTGGCTTTGTGGTTATGCACTCAGCTGCTAACTGGAAAGTTGGTATTTCAAACCCAGCAGCTGAGAAAGACGAGGTAGTCTGCTTCCAAAAAGATGTACAATATTGGAAACTCTATGGGGAAGTTCTACCCTGACCTCACTGTGATTTGGAATGGACTAGAGAGCAAGGTTTTGGTTTCTTTAAGCCACTCTGCCATTTCAGAAAACTGCATGATACAGTATTCCATCTGAGCTCATTGACATGCAGGGGCCATCACCTTTGGTTCACTTGTCCATATCCATCACTGCTCAAAGCATGCCCATTGATCTACCCACATTGCTTCTTTTTTTCTTTATTTACATTGTCCACTAATGTATAGCCTGTAAAGACCTGTCCTTGTGTATTTCTCTTTTCATTATTTTATATATTTCTTCATTATATAATTCCACCCAATCTGAATAGGACATTCAGTTATGTTATTGTTGTTAGGTGCTGTGACATCGTCTCCAACTCACAGCGACCCTACCTACAGCTGAACGAAATACTGCCTGGTCCTGGGCCAGCTCCATGATCCCTGTTATACTTGAGTCCATCATTGCAGCCACTGTGTTAATCCATCTTGGTGAGGGCCTTCCCCTTTTTTGTTGACCTTCCACTTTACCAAGCATGATATTCTTTTCCAGGGAATGGTCCCTTCTGATGATACGACCAAATAAGTATGACAAAGTCTTGTCTTTCTCGCATCCAAGGAGCATTCTGACTGCACTTCGTCCAGGACAAATTTTTTAGTTCTTTTAGCAGTCTCTCCATGGTATTTTCAGGATTCTTCACTAACACCACAACTCAAAAGCATGGACTCTTTCTTCAGTCTTCCTTATTCATTGTCAAGCTCTCACATGCATATGAGGTGATTGAAAATACCATAGCTTATGTTAAGAACACTGTAGTCTTCAAAGAGATGTCTTTGCTCTTCACTACTTAAAAGAGTTCCTTTGCAGCCAATTTGCCCAGTGCTATATGTCTTCTGATATCCTGACTACTACTTGCATTGGTACTGATTGTAGAAGCAAGTAATATGAAGTCTTTGACAACTTCAATCTTTTCTCCATTTATCATGATGCTACTTATAAATACAGTTGTGCGGATTTCTGTTTTCTTTATATTGAGATGTAATTCATATTGCAGACTGTAGTCTTCAATCTTCATCAGTACATTGCCTCAAGTCATCTTCACTTTCAGAAAGCTGTTGTGTCATCAGCTATCACAGATTTCGCAGGTTGTTAATGAGTCTTCCTCCAATCTGGATGTCATGTTCTTCTTCATATAGTCCAGCTTCTCAGATTATTTGCTTAGTATACAGATTGAATAAGTATGGTAAAAGGATACAACCCTGATGCACTCCCTTCTTGATTTTAAGCCATGCAGCTTCCCCTTGTTCTGTTTGAAAGACAGCTTCCTGGTCTATGTACAGGTTGCTCATGACCACAATTAAGTATTCTGAAATTCCTATTCTTCTCAGTGTTATCCACAATTTGCTATGATCCACAGAATACAATGCTTTTGCATAGTCAATAAGACACAAGTAAATATTGTTCTGGTATTCTTTGCTTTGACCCAAGATCCATCAACATCTTCCTCAGAATCCAGCTTGCATTTCTGGAAGTTCTCTGTCAGTATACTGCTGCAACCATTTTTGAATTATTTTCAGTAAGATCTTTCTTGCGTGTGATATTATCCCATTACTGATAGCTTTGTACTTCAGGATAGATCTTGAAACATTCTTTGTGACAATGAATGCCATGCCACTCCTCTTCCACTTGCCATTCCTGGCATAGTGGATCATATGGTTGTCTGTTTCAAAATGGCCAAAACTTGTCCATTTCACCTCACTAATGCGTAGGGTATTGATGTTTATTCATCTATTTCATTTTTGACAAATTCCAATTTTCCTAAATCCATACTTCATACATTCCGTGTTCTGATTATTAATGGATATTTGTGGCTGTTTCTATTTGTTCTGAGTCATGGCACATCAGCAAATGGAGGTCCCGTAAGCTCTACTTTATCCATATCATTAAGGTCAGTTCTACTGTGATGAGGCAGCTCTTTCCTAGTAGTATTTTGAGTGCCTTCTGCCCTGAAGGACTCATCTTCTGACACTGTTTCAGACAATGTTTCAGGGGTATTCATAAACATGTCCAGGAATACATCAGACAGTGTTTCACTGCAATTCATAATGTTTTCCTTGGACAATTGTTTGAGAAGTGGATAGCCTCTTCCTTCTTCTGAGTCTGTCTTACTCTGGAAGCTCCGCTGAAACCCGTCCACCATGGGCAAACTTTCTGGTGTTTGAAACACTGGTGGCACAGCCTCAAGCCTCACAGCAGCATGCAAGCTGCCACAAGTTTGACAAGTTTGCAAGTTTGACAAACTGACAGACAAGTGCACCTCCCTTAGCTGTTCCAAACCCACTCCTACTTCCTGACCTTCCTCCATCCTGTACCCAGCTGTTGGCCCTGGTTTCCCATTTCCTTCCACCTGGGCTATGGACTTTTCTCCTAATCTTACCTATATCTTTACCTGCATTCAATTAGATGTCTATTTTTGTTTTAATGACATTGAGTTTTTTTTAGCAACTTGGTCATAGTATGTCATTGTTTTATGAGATGAAGTTGGTTGACTCTAAAGATATTTCTTTATAAACCTTAACTCATTGTTTAAATTATATTACACCAAAACCATTGCCATTGATTTGATTTCAACTCATGCAAGCCCATGTGTTACAGAGTAGAACTGTTCCATGGGGTTTTCTTGACTATATTCTTTATGGATGCAGATTTCCAGGTCTTCCTTCCTTGGTGCTAGCTGGTGGGTTGGAATTGCCAATCTTTAGATTAGCAGCTGATTGAGTCTTTAAATTAGCAGCTGATTGAAAGTTTCAGACTTTCTCATCTTTTTGCCACCTGTTGTTGTTGTTGTTATGTGCCCTCGAGTGGGCCCTGACTCATAGCGACCCCTCCTTGAGTTTCCGAGGCAGTATCACTACGGAAGTAGGATTGCCCAACCTTCCTTCTGAGGAGTGGCTGGTGGCTGCTACCCTGGGATCTTAAATCATATTATATTGAGCTTTATATTAAAACATTAGTAAACATGTAATTTTACAAATCCTTAAAGTATCAGTCTTCAGAACATACTACTTTACTCTGTGATAACTCAATCCTCCTTTATGTAGATCCCTCCACCACTTTCCTATAAATGTAAAGCTGAAAGCAACACACTAGAAAAACTTATTAAATAAATACATAATTCATATGTGTTAATTTAACATAATCAACAAAGTTTTGACCAAGTGTCTTGACTGAGCCTACTCACTTGCTTAATATGTCTACATTTTGTTCTCATATGACTGCAGCTCTGAATGATTGTCAATAATTTTATGCACAGAAATAGCATTATATTTAGCAGGTAATATTTTGTAGATAAAAATGCATACAATTAATTCTCTAATTTTTCTTTGTAAATAAGTCCACACTACACAACATACAGTGATATGTTGTGCAAACTCTGGAGGTTCTTTCATGTTGAATAAAAATGTATCACTGGACAATATCATTCATATTAAAGAACAGAAAGTAAAAATATATAAATAGCCCCTCTATGCTTTTCTTCAGTATATTTTTCTCCTCACAAATTTACTTTCTAGGACATAATGGAAATCTTACTCTGACTGTGCTTTTCCAGTATGAAATCCTTTCCAATAAAAGTTACGGAACTATCATTACATGAATATATTCAATAACCTCCCCTTCCCCCCCCCAAAAAAAACAGCCAAACTCACTGCCATTGAGTTGATTCTGACTCATCCCAATCCCCACTGGGTTTCCAAGGCTGTAAATCTTACATAAGCAGGCTTTCTCATCTTTTTGCCACCTGTTGTTGTTGTTGTTATGTGCTATCGAGTTGGCCCCAACTCATAGTGACCCCTCCTTGAGTTTCTGAGGCAGTAACACTATGGAAGTAGGATTGCCCAACCTTCCTTCTGAGGAGTGGCTGGTGGGTTTGAACCTCCAGGCTTCTGGTTAGCAGTCAAGTGCTTTA
>NW_006922071.1:1945534-1947834 GCF_000298275.1 Orycteropus afer afer | reverse complement strand
GCATTTGACTGCTAACCAGAAGGCTGGCAGTTCAAACCCACCAGCCACTCCTCAGAAAGAAAACTGGATAATCAACTTCCGTAGAGATACTGCCTCGGAAACCCAAGGAGGGGTAGCCCTTTACTGAAGTTGTGAATTTAAGGGGATTTAACCTAAATAAGTGATTCAGTTATTTACACAAAGATAATTAAGAATTTACACAATGATAATGTTTATGGATGCTAAATTACTGATATATTTTTAAAACTAAAACAAAGGTCTTATAATTAGGAGGTCTAGTCTAGCCATCAATAAAATTATTTACTTACTCATTTTATTAAACTTTTAACAAGCTCCTGCTTCACATATCCTTAAAAGGTTTGTGAGGTTAGGTCCATAGTAATAAAGGATTCTAGAATAGTGAAATGAATGTGAAAATGCAAAGGTTTAGGAAAGCAAAGTATATATTTAATAAAAGACTAAAAATTAAGCTTGGCTGGTGTACTATTAAGAGACACCTATGAAGAGATTTATCTTTATCAGATGAGTGAATGATTGAATGGCAAGTTGAGAAATTATATTGATGTCATATTAAATTCTACTTTGAAGTTTTTGTTGATACCATGTGTTTTCATTAATAGAAGACAAGCTTAATCAAGGAATTTTCTGAAATTTTATTATGAAAAATGGATTTTGATACATATTATGGGATACACATATGTCCCTCTTGACTCAAAGTAAGATTCAGTGGGGTACATATGTCCCTTTAAATTTTGGGATAGGATCATGTCAGACACACTTATTCTGGATTCTGGAGATAAAATAATATAGGGCACATTTGTCCCTCTGGACCCTGTATCACCTAGATCATTTGACAGGTGCATATAGTTTAAAGCTCCTGAAAATGCAGCATCCACATAAACATGGAATCATCCTGAGAGAAGCAACTTCTAAATAATGCACAGGAACCCAGAAATATAATGCTTATCTCCCAGAGAATAAGCCAAAAGAGACAGACACTTTGCCAAACCATACTTCAGGGTGTATCACCTAATTCAATAACCTGTAAAAGCAGTATTTTGCAGCACATGACCATTTCTTCCATTTCAAACAGTTACACAGGTCCTCTCCTGATGTCTGCATGTACTGGCAATGGGAATGCAGTTTCCCAAACAACCTTAGAGGAGGAAAACTTAGGTGTTATATTTCCCATGGGTCATGAAAGTGTTAAATTTATGATGACACTGTTAACCCCTTGCTGCTAACAGACAGGTTGATGGGTCAAAACAACTCAACTTCTCCATGAGAGAAAAGACTGGCATTCTCGTTCCATAAAAGTTATGTTTTTGTTGTTGTTGTGTACCATCGAGTTAGAACCGACTCATAGTGACCCCTCCTTGGGCTTCCGAGGCAGTATCACTATGGAACTAGATTGCCCAACCTTCCTTCAGAGGAATGACTGGTGAGTTTGAACCACCAGCCTTCTGGTTAGCAATAGCAAAAATAAATAAATAAATAGAAATAACAGTTCTAGGTTGATACCTGGGGTCACGATGAGTCAGAATCAGCTGAACACGCCCCACAGACAGAACATCACATTTACTGGTTAAAACATAATTTAAAAAATTGGAAACCAAAGTGCTAAATCTATAAACAAGATTTGAGATGTGAATAAATCACATCAGGAGAGAAAAAGAGGTGATTTCAGGTTGAAAGGTAGGCAGGTTGCAGTTGTTAGGTGACATTGAGATGGCTCTGACTCATAGCGACCCTATGTATAATGAAACAAAACACTATCTGGTCTTGTGCCATCTTCACAATTATTGCTATGCCCAAGCCCATGGATGAAACAATATGTCAATCCACCTCATTAAGTTCTTCTTTCTCACTAGCCCTCCACTTTACAAAACATGATACATTTTTCTAGGGAATGGCCCCTGCTGACAGCATGACCAAAGCAGATGAGACGAAGTCTGGCCATTCTCATTTCTAAGGAGCATTTCAGCTGTACTTTTCTAAGGCAGATGTGCTTGTTCCTCTGGTAGTCCATGGCACTTTCAGCGTTCTTTGCCAACACTACATTTCAAAGGCATCAACTCTTCTTTGGTCTTCCTTATTCATTGTCCGGCTTTCACATGCATATGAGGCATTTGGAAATACCATGGCTTCAATTAGGCACACCTTAGACTTCAAAGTGACACATTTGCTCTCTGAAAGTTTAAAGAGGTCTTTCACTGAAGATTTGCCCAGTGCAATAGGAAGTCTGATTTCTTGACTGCTGGTTCCATGGGTGTTGATTGTAGATGACAACTTCAGTCTTT
>NW_006922071.1:1943513-1945049 GCF_000298275.1 Orycteropus afer afer | reverse complement strand
AAAAAAAAAAAAACGTTATTTGAAAAGTTATACATAATTTGTTGTGATCCACACAGTCAAATGCCTTTGCACAGTCAATAAAGCACAGTTAAACATCTTTCTGGTATTCTTTGTTTTCACCCAAGATCTATCTGACATCACCAATGATATACCTCATTCCACATCCTCTTCTGAATTGACCTTTAATTTCTGGAAGTTCCAAACATTTTTTAATTATCTTCAGTACAATTTTACTTATGTAATTTTTAAAAAATTATTAATATATTAATGGGGAGCTCTGGTAGCTTAGTGCCTAAGGTACTTGACTCCTAACCAGAAGGCTGGCGGTTTAAACCCATCATCCACTCCTCGGAAGGAAGGTTGGGCAACAACAATATATTAATGATATTGTTCTATAATTTCCACATTCTGTTGGAGCACCTTTCTTTGGAATGGGTACAAATGTGGATCTCTTCCAGTCAGTTGGCCAAGTAGCTGTCTTCCAAATTTCTTGCCGTAAACTGTAAATACCTCCAGTGCTGCATCCATTTGTTGAAACATCTCAATGGGTATTCTGTCAAGTCCTGGAGCCTTGTTTTTGGCAATTCCTTCAGAACAGCTTGAGGTTCTTCCTTCAGTAACATTGGTTCTCAATTATAGGCTGTTGTTGTTGTTATGTGCCATCATGTCGGACCTGACTCATAGCGACCCCTCCTTGAGTTTCCAAGGCGGTATCACTACGGAAGTAGGATTGCCCAACCTTCCCTCCGAGGAGTGGCTGCTGGGTTTGAACCTCCAGCCTTCTGGTTAGCAGTCAAGTGCTTTAGCCACTATGCTACCAGAGCTACTTCCTGAAAATTGAATGTTGACCAATTATTTTTGGTAAATTGACTCTGTGTGATCCTTCCAACTTCTTTTAATGCTTCCTGTATCAGTCTATGTTTTATCCATTGAAACCTTCAATAGTGTATACAACTCAAGGGTTGAATTTTTCTTCAGTTCTTTCAACTTGAGAAATTCTGAGTGTGTTCTTCCCTGTTGGTTTTCTAACTCCAGGTCTTTGCATGTATCATTATAATACTTTCCTTTGTTTTCTCAAGCTGCCCTTTGGAAGCTTCTGTTCAGCTCTTTTATTTAATCATTTCTTCCATTTCCTTTAGCTGCTTTACATTCAAGAGCAAGTTTCAGAGTCTCTTCTGACATCCATATTGGCCTTTACTTCCCTTCCTGTCTTTTTAATGACCTTCTGCTTGCTTCATGTATGATGTTCTTGATGTCATCCCACAGCTCCTCGGGTCTTCAGTCATTGGTGTTCAAGGTGTCAAGCCTAGTCTTCAGATGGCCTCTAAATTCAAATGAAGTGTAATCAAGACATAATTTCAGATTACAAAACGGGCAAGGAGGCCACATGTTCTGACCTCCTCTAATCCCACAAGAGGAAGACAGAGTCATCACCAATAACCCAAGGCCTATTCCTGCGAGGCCAGACATGCTGCTTTCCTCCAGCCCTTTCCCCAACTGTTCCTCCCAAAGCACCCACCACCTCTCTCCTGGGTT
>NW_006922071.1:1937930-1941083 GCF_000298275.1 Orycteropus afer afer | reverse complement strand
ATTAATGGTGCTTTATAATAAAATAACATGAATAGCAGTACTTCTGCTAATAGTATAACCGATAGTACTATAACATATTAATAGCAATTCTGATACAAATAGTAATGCAACAAATAATAATTACTAGCATGTATCTCAAATAACTGGTGGGATGTAAATAAGCAAAAGTAACAATAAATGTCTATGCAATAACAAACATGACTTCTAGAAGCACTATGACTTCTATCCTTTGAATATGCCTTGAATGTTGATATGAAGCCTACACTGTAAAAGTGGAAAGTCAACCTGACATGTTTTTTTTCTATATTTAAAAAGGTAAAAAGATAAATAACTATAACATGGAAATGGGGAATTTAGATGCAGATTTTCTTACTTCAAGTCTTGTATTTCTTTTCTTCTTCTTCCTTTTTTTTTTTTTTTTGGTTCCTTCCCAGTTATCTATATATTATCTGAGGTGTATACACTCCCTCTTGGTAGTGACTAACATTTCAAAGAATCATTAAGATATAAAACTCCCCCGCTTTAAGGGTTTTGACTTTTCAGTGACCTTTTCTAGTAGGTTGCTCTACACATGAATAGATCCCTTTAAAGAGCTCATAGTGGGCCATCAATCTCTGAACAAGTTTCAACAATCAAGCAATGTCAAGGCCACCTGCAGTGAGTTCCATGTTTCATGTTCAAATTTCATGTAATGGACTGATTCCCAGGTTGAAATTTCTTGCACAAATATTTTCAATACATTTTGTAAGTATTATTTTTGTATTATCAAAATGTAAAATGTATTAATGAGGTATCAAATTCATATATTTTAGTGTGTAAAGAATATATATGTGATGCTATTAAAAGTCACTTAGGTGATATTTTATCTCAAAGTATGTGGAGCTTCTCATAGGGACCTTTGCTTGTAATTTTCACTAAAGTAGACTTATTATTTAAGAATAATTGAGGGTAAAAAGGGAGATAAAATAAGCTCATAATTATAGATAGCATTTAAGAAATATAGATAAAGAAAATCATACCCATTCCAAACTCTTGGATAAAGCAAATTCTATAAAATAAGGACAGTTAAGCTTGATGCGAAGTTGTTAAGTCCCCTTGAGTAGATTCCAACTCATAGTGACACTATGGACAACAGAACAAAATACTGCCTGGTTCTGTACCATGCTCACAATCATTGCTATGTGTGAGCCCATAGCTGCAACTCTTGTGTCAGTCCATCTTGTTGAAGGTCTTGCCCTTTTCACTGACATTCTAATTTACTAAGTATGATGTCCTTCTTCTGGGACCAGTTCCTCCTGAAAACATGTCCAAAGTACATGAGATGAACCCTCACTGTCCTTGCTTCTAAGGAGCATTCTGGTTAGATTTCTTCTAAAACAGATTTGTTATTTCTTCTGGGATTCCATGGTACTTTTAGTTTTCTTGGTCAAACAATATAATTGCATCAGTTCTTCTTTGGTCTTCCTTATTCATTGTCCACATTTTGCATACATATGGGGTAATGGAAAATACCATAGCTAGATCAGGTGTACCTTAGTCTTCAAGGTGATATTTTTACTCTATAATACTTTAAAGAGGTCGTTGGACATTCTACTTCCATATTTATACCTCTTCAGAAACCCAAGGAGGGGTCCCTGTGAGTCAGGGCCGACTGGATGGCACATAACAACAACAAGTTCAAGCAGCTATGCCTAAGGAAATATGACCTTTGATTTCTTGACTGTTGTTTCTATGGGTATCAATTGTGGATCCAATAAAATTAAATCCTTGAGAACTACAATATCTTTCTATTTATCATGATGTTGCTTATTGGTCCAGTTGTGAGGATTTTTATTTTCTTTATGTTGAGAGGTAATACATCCCGAATTCTGTAGTCTTTGTCCTTCATAGTAAGTGCTTCAAGTCATCTTGGTTTTCAGCAAGTTGGGTTGTGTCATCTGCATATCAAAGGTTGTTAATGAGTCATCCTTGGATCCTGATGCCTGTTTATTCTTCATATAGTCCAGCTTCTCCTATGATTAGCCCAATAAAAAGATTGAATAAGTATTGCTGAAAGGATGGAACCCAGGCACATCATTCCTGATTTTAAACCACACAGTATTCCCTTGTTCGTTTCTCATGACTGCCTCTTGGTCTATGGACAGATTGCACATGAACACAATGAAATATCCTAGAATTTCCACTCTCTTCATTGTTATTCCTAATCTGTTATGACTGACACAGCTGAGAGCCTTTGCATACTTACTAAAACACAGAAAAATATCATTCTGGTAATCTCTGCTTTCAGCCAAGATCCATCCCACATCAGCAACAGTATCTTTATTTTGATCTTTTTCTCAATCCAGCTTGAATTTCTGACAGAAGTCTGATGTTATAGTCAGACCAATTGCTAGATGCCACATATTTAAAAATAAATATGTATAAGAGAGTAGCAAATATGGAGGATTCACTAAACCAGTCTTAGTTTCAGAAGAATATTTTGATATAATTTATCAATTAGACAGCCTTGAAATTGCTAGAGTTGTAGGTAATGTATCTTGCTTTCAGCAAGTCTTTGGCAAGGTTGCTTTTAATATTCTTTAGGCAAAATGGAGATGTGTTCACTTACGGACGTTTGCTTGGAATTGTAACTAAAGCAGACCAATTATTTATGAACAATTGAGAGTAAAAAGGAGATAAAATAAATTCATAAATATAGAAATTATTTAAGAAATCTTATAAATAAAGAAAATTATGCTGATTCCAAAAGTTGGGATAAAGCAAATTCTGTGAATACAATTAGGTGATTTTAATTTGTACAAGAAACTTATACAAATAGAACTAAATAATGAAATGTCAGACATCAACCTAAGGTGAATTATATATCTAATATATTTAATAAAGTTAAATGCAAATTAAGAAAGCTGTATTTGAAAGAAATCTGATTAGAAAATCTGTGCCTATTTTTCCAGAATTGTGATAAAAAAATTATCTTCAATAGAATGATGTACACAGGTCATAGATTTCAAAAGAAATATTAGAACATTTTACATTAACTTGCAAACAGAACTACTCAATGATTACAGGGTAGGGAAAGAATTAGTTGAACAACATTTTCTATAAAAATGGGAGTTCAGTACAGATATCAGGCTTTAAATGCCTGAAATTTTAGTG
>NW_006922071.1:1925350-1935665 GCF_000298275.1 Orycteropus afer afer | reverse complement strand
TTTTTATTTCTGGAATGGCAAAAATAGTGCCATAACATAGAGATTTACATGATCATTATACATAATACAACAAGAAAACAAATGTAATATCCAGGTGGTTTATCAAATGATTGAAAATGTATATGTGGACTATATATATGTAAGTCAGCAATATGTTAGGTCAAGGACCTCAGGTCCAATTTTTGCTTACAACAAGGCAATTTTTAGATGGTTTCCTTTAGACATTTTTCTCCAACATTATATATGAGAAGCAGAAAATCATAATACAATTTCCAAGCACTTCAAATTGTTGTTCAAGCCATTTCTTATATTTCTTGTTATTGCTGTTGTTAGGGGCTGTTGAGTCATTTCCGGATCACAGTGGCCCTACAGAAGGAAATGCTACCCAGCCCAATGCCATCTCAAATTCTTTCTTTGTTTGAACCAATTGTTGCAGCCACTGTCTCAATCCATGTCATTGAGGAACTTCCTCTTTTTGAAGACCTTCTATTTTATCAAGCATGATATCCTTCTCCATTGGCTAATCCCTCCAGATAGTATACCCAAAGTACATAAGACGAAGTCTCACCATCCTTCCTTAGAAGGAACATTCTGGCTGTACTTTCAAGATAGATTGATTCATTCTTCTGATAGTCGATGGAATATTCCACATTCTTCACTAACACAATTCTAGTGAATTGATTAACTCTCCTTTGATCTTCCTTATTCATTGACAAATTTTCACATACATATAAGTTGAATGAAAATATCATGTCTTGGGTCAGGCACACCTTAGTCTTAAAGTGACATAATTTATTTTTAACACATTAAAGAGGTCTTTTGCAGCAAATCTGACCAATGTGACACATCATTTGATTTCTTACTGCTGCTTCCTTGGGCATTGATTGAGGATTAAGTCAAATGCAAATTCATCATGATGTTGCTTATTGGTCCAGTTGTGAGGATTTTTATTTTCTTTAAGTTGAAGTGTAATCCATACAGAAGGCTATAGTATTTGGTTTTTATCAGTAAGTGCTTCAAGTTCTCTTCACATTCAGCAAAGTTGAGTCATCTGCCTATTGCATGTTATACAGGAGTCTTCCCCTAATCCTAATGCCTGTGTCTTCTCCATATAGTCCAGTTTCTAAGATTACTTTCTCAGCATACAGATTGAATACATATAGTAAAAGGACACAATCCCTATGGACATCTTTTCTGATTTTAAACCATGCAATATCCCTTTGTTCTGTTTGAATGACTGTCTCTTTGTCAAGGTACAGGTTCCACAGGAGAACAGTTAAGTGTTCTGAAATCCCTATTCTTCTCATTGCTATCCATAATTTGTTATGGATAACATAACCAAATGTTTTTAAGCAGTCAAAGAAACACAAGTGGACATCTCTCTGGTATTCTCTGCCTTTAGCCAAGATCCATTTGACATTAACAATGATATCCCTTGTTCAACATCCTTTTCTGAATCTGCCTTGAATTTCTGACAGTTCACTATTGATGACCTGCTGCAACCATTTATGAATTATCACCAATAAAATGTTACCTCTGTGTGATATTAATTATATTATTGATTATTATTGTATTCTCTTGGATTAGCTTTCTTTAGAATGAACACATATAAGTATCTCTCCCACAAGGGTGGCCTGGTAGCTATCTTCCAAATTTCTTAGCATGGATAAGTGAACACTTTAACACTTTCAGTGTTGAATCCATTTGATGGAACATCTCAATTGGTATTCAGTCCATTCCTGATGCCTTCTTTTACTAATATCTTTAGTGCAGCTTGGACTTGTTTTATTACCATTGATTCTTGATAATATGCTACCTTTTGATGTGATTGAATGTCAACTAATTATTTTTGGTAAAGTCACTCTGTGTATTCTTTCCATCTTCTTTTAATGGTTCCTGCAACTTTCAACATTTCACCCACTGAATTATTCAGTAGTTCCACTAAAGATTTGTATTTTTTCTCAGTTCTTTCAGCCCGAGAAATGCCAAATGTGTTTTTCCCCTTAGCCTTGTAACCTCAGGCCTTTGAACATTATAATTCTTTACTTTGTCTTCTTGATCCACCCTCTGAAATCTTCCGTGCAGCTCTTTTCTTTATCATTTCTTTGTTTATTTGAGCTGTTCTCCATTGAAGATAAAGTTCCAGAATCTATTCTGACATCCATTTTTATCTTGTATTTATTTTCTATCTTTGTAATGACATTTTGCTTTCTTTATGTATGATGTCCTTTGTATCATCTCACAATCATCTGATCTTAATCATTAGTGTTCAATATGTGAAATGTATAGTTGAGGTGGTCTCTAAATTCAGACAATATATACTCAACTGTACTTTGGTGTTTTTTTTTATATTTCATCTGTCTGAAAGTAGCTCTGAAGTTGTAGTGGTTAAGTCATTTAGCAGCTAGTCTGTGGAAGAAAGATGGGGCAATCTGCTTCCATAATGATTTATGTACTTGAAAACCCATGGGGGTAGCTATGAGTTGAAGTCAACTCAATGGCAGTGATTCTGGTGTTCTGAGTTTATCTGAAAGTAACTTCATTGTAGTATTTACAAATTAAAAAGTTTCTGACTTTCTCACTAGCTTACATTAAATAAAAATGCATTTCATTAAATAGAGCTCTAATCTGCACTAATTTGAGCAATTAATACCATTTTTTTTGGTATGAGAGATTTTGCCATTGCTAGATATTCCTGAAAAATTGGAAGTGATTGTGAAATATGGCAAAATGAGCTGTTTAAAACACCTGACATAGAAATTCTAAGTTTGTTGAAAGTCAACATGACTTGAAGAACTTACTGATGAAGATTAAAGACTACAGTTTGCATTATGGATTACATCTCAACATAAAGAAAATTAAAATCTTCACAATTTGACCAACAAGTAGCATCACAATAAATGGTGAAAAGATTGGAGTTGTCAAAGATTTCATATTACTTGGTTCCACAATCAACACCAATGGAAGCAACAGCCAAGACATCAGAGGACACATTGCATTGGGAAAATGTGCTGCAAAAGACCTCTTTAAAGTGCTGAAGATCAGAGATGTCTCTTTGAAGACTAACGTGTACCTGACCCAACCCATGGTATTTTCAATCACCTCATATGCATGTGAGAGCTGGACAATGAATAAGGAAGACTGAAGAAGAGTTGATGCTTTTGAGTTGTGTTAGTGGCAAAGAATATTGACACTACAATGGACTGCCAGAAGAATTAACAGATCTGTCCTGGAAGAAGTGCAGCCAGAGTGCTCCTTGGAAGTGAGAATGGCCAGACTTTGTCTCACCTACTTTGGTCATGTTGTCAGAAGCAATCCCTGAAGAGGGATATCATTCTTGGTAAAATGGAGGGTCAATGAAGAAGGTGAAGGCTCTCAATGAGATGGATTAACACAGTGGCTGCAACGATGGGCTCAAGTACAGCAAAGATAATGAGGCTGGTGCAGGACCAGGCAGTGTTTTGTTCTGTTGTACGTAGGATCACTATGAGTTGGCGTTGACTCTATGGCACCCAACAAGAAAAACAAGATATACCTGAAAAATTGGAAGTGATTGTGACATATGTCAAAATAGGCTTTTAAAAAGACTAGACATAGAAATTAAGTAGATTTCAGAAGTCATAAGTCTTGTTTCCTGATTGCCCAATAAGAACCAACTGTAATAAACTTCCCTGAATACTGTGACATTTGTTAAAGGCCTATGTTACTACAGCATCTGAAATGAGTTACTACAACAATTAAAAGCATCCTTCAAGTTTATGGTACACATTATTGTTTTTTTGAGAGTTCTATCTGGAGTTTTGATTAATTTGTGATATAATACTGAGTAGAACAACTTCCCTCTTTCCTCTCCCAAAATCCTACCTCTGAATTCACCAACATACCCATTGCTAGTGATGTAGTGCCTAAGGCATTTGACTGCTAACCAAAAGGCTAGTAGTTCAAACCGATCAGTCACTCCTCAGAAGGAAGATGGGACAATCTACTTCCACAGAGATACTGCCTCAGAAACCCAAGAAGGGATCGCTATGAGTCGCAATCAACTTGACTGACAGTGAGGTTTTTTTTTTTGTTTGTTTGTTTATTTGTTTTTTTCCCTTGGTAGTAGAATGAAAATATATAGATAATGGTTTTGGTTTGGTTCTACAAAGAGATATGATTGCCTTTCCTTACAGTGAAAATATCTAATCAAAGAATTACTGATATATTGAGCAGTAAAATTACATGATTAAAACAACTTTATTGTTCATAGTTGTTGTTGTAGTTAGGTGCCAATTAGTTGGTTTCAATTCATAATGACCCTATGTACAACAAAACAAAACACTGCCTCATCCTGTGCCATAATCACAACTGTTGCTATGTTAGGGTCTTTGTTGCTACCACTATCCCAATCTGTCTCCTTTTTCAGTGATCCTCTTCTTTATTAAGCAGGATGTTCTTCTGCAGAAACTAGTCCCACCTATAACACATCTAACATATGTGAGACAAAATCTCACCATCTTCACTTCTAAGGCACATTCTGACTGCCCCTATTCTAAGATAGGTTTGCTCATTCTTCTGGCTGTGCATGGTATACCAACTCAGTAATTCAAATGCATCAATTCTTTTTCAGTCTTCCTTTCTCATTCTTAACCTTTCACATGCATATCAGGCAATTGAAAATACTGTTGTTTGAGTCAGGCACACCTTAGTCCTCAAGGTGACATCTTTGCTGTTTATCAGTTGAAAGAGGTTTTTTGCAGCTGATTTGCCCAATGCAATAATACATCATTTCACTTTTTGACTGATTCTTCCTTGGCTATTGATTGCAGATCCAAGAAAAATGGAAGCCTTGACATCTTCAATATTGTCTCCATTTAGCATAATTTTGCTTCTTGGTCCACTTATGAGAATTTTTATTTTCTATGTGTTGGTGTGTAATCCTGAAATCTGTAGTCTGTGATCTTTATCAATAAATTCTTCAAGTCTCCATTGCTTTCACTAAGAAATGATGTGAACATTATTTATTTAGTTATTTATTTATTTTTCATTAGTAGATGACCCTGTCCTTCTTCTCAGTGTGTCTTAGTCTGGAAGCTCTGCTGAAAGCCATCTACCATGAAGGACCCTGCTGGCATTTGGAAAACCAGTTACACAGCTTCCAGCACCTTAGGAACACACAAGCCACCAGAGTATGATGAACTGATAGAAAAGTTCTGGTAGAATTTAGTTCTTTACTTCCTTGAAATTGTAGGTGTGTGTTAACTGCTTTCTTACTTGTTGTCAGCTGGGGTTCACTCTCAGTTCATGGAAGTACCTACAGTTCTTTGACCCATGGTCCACTCATAGGTCCTCTCACAATCTGACCACTTACTTCTTCAAAGTTAGTAAGAAAATTTCCCTCTCTAGATTTCTAAGGGAGCTGTGGTAGCATAGTGGCTAAGTCACTTGACTGCTAACCAGAAGGCTGGCAGTTCAAACCGACCGGCCACTCCTCAGAAGGAAGATGGGTCAATCTACTTCCACAGTGATACTCCCTCGGAAATCCAAGGAGGGGTCGCTATGAGTCGGGTCCGACTCAATGGCACATAGCAACATCAACAATATTTCTAAGCATTTTACAGAATGAAACATAACCACAGGAGTGACATCTCATCACCCATGTCTTATTCAATTTATCAGAAATAAGATATAGACACTCAGAGGGAAGTGCTAGTATGAGATTATGATTTATTGGGCACATATCAGAATTCTGTTAACCTTTGCTCTCAGGTCGTGTGGTAGTTAAGTTTGTGTGTCAACTTGGCTAAGCATGGTTGAGTAGCTGGACAGCTGGATGTAGTGTTTCTCATAATAAGACGGATGATCAACTCCATGGTAGAATCTATTTTGAGCAGCTGAGTAGCTGCATTAGGGAACGTGGTCTACTTCCTGTATATAAGGAGAAGCCTTGGGGATGATCTCTAGCATATGGTACACTTGAACCCGGCATGTAGCCATGTTGCTGCTCAGCAGTCTGCCATGCTCTGCTGACTTTGGGACTTTCAATGGACTTGAATGAATGGCCTGCCATGTGGTTTGGTAACATCAGGACTGTGCCTTTTTACTTGTCAGCTTTGGGTTTGTCAGTCTCAGCAGCCAGCAGCTGTCTGAGTGAAAGAAAGCATCCAGCTTCAGTGGGCCAGGAGCAAGAGGCAGAGCTGAAGCCCGAGGTTGAAGGGCTTTCCCCAACCCCTAGAGCCTGGCACTTTGAACTTGGACTTAAAGCCTCCAAATTGTAAGAATAAACTCCTGTTTGTTAAGGCCATCCCACTTGTGGTATATTCTTGTCAGAGTGGCACTTGGTAACCAGAACAGGTCACATGAGGGTGTTTTTTTTTTTTTTTAAGCTACATTCTATTCAGCTGTTTTCTGTCATCAATTTTTGTGATATTATTTCAAGTATTGATTAGAACCTCAGAGTAATATTGGGATATCTACTTTCATAGAGATACTCCCTCAGAAACCCAAGGAAGGTCACTACAAGTCTAATCAACTTGATGGCAGTGATTTATTTATTTATTTATTTTTGGTTTATTGATTATAATGGTCAGCTTTATGTTCATAAAATGAATATTAATTCATTAAGCCTAGAACCAGGCTCACTGTATTCATATACTAAGAATTGTGTATTGTTTCCTTTAAATTCTTTCTTCTGTGATCATGCTGTATCTTTCCTTCTAGCTTTCCTCTGACTTAGGATCCCAGTACTGGTGTTCTATTTAAATATTAGTGGCTCAAGATTCCATCCTAAAATGTGGTGACTTCTTAATCTCTCAAATGTCTTGGACTATTCCACATGCCAAGAATTCCTGCAAGACAAACTTTAATCCACATTTCTTAAAAGTCCATGATGTAAAATCAATTTGCTCTGTAAACTTTCACTCAAATCACAATAATTTAAAAAATAATAATAATAATGAAAAAGAAGATGTCAGGTCTAAGGTAGAGGCATAGGAAAAGACTGATCCATAGAGTTAAGTATACATGGAGAATATTTTCATTACCCTCTCCCAAAAAATGTCTATGATGTGGAAGAGGAAGACATAGAGAGGTACATGGGAGGTACAGACAACAAAGATGAACCCTTTTGCAAGTACACACAGAATTGTGTTGTTGATGATGGCAAACATGGATCTATGGGTGGATAGATGGGTGTACAGGCTTAATGAAGGGAGGAGTGTGATCATGACCATGGATAGAGTTGACAGACAATGTTTCTACAAGTGTATTTGTATGTTTTGTAAGAATGTCCAGGAATAGTTGGAACTGTGGGCTCAGGACCATGGTCACAGGTGACATCAAGCTCAATTGGGATAACACACTACACAAAAACACTGTTCCACATCCTACTTTGGTGAATAGTGACTAGGATCTTAAAACCTTGCAAGTGGTCTTCTAGATGCAATGATGGGTCTCTCCTCATCCAGAGCAAAGGAGAATGAAGAAAACCAAAGACACATGGAAACAATTAGTCCAAGGGCCTGGTACACCACGTGTTCTTCAGCCTATATGACTATGAGACCAGAAGAACTAGATGGTGCCCAGCTACCACTGTCAACCACTCATTTGGGGATCTGTGTAGGAGATCCTAGATAGAATGGGAGAAAAATTTGGAAAAATACTGAAAATCATAAAAATAAATAAATAAAGTGACCAGGTTTGCTGGTCCAGTAGAGCTTAATGGAACTCCTGAGACTATGGCTTCTAGCTTCCCTTCAGTTCTGGAATTGAACCCACTTCCATGGCTTCCAACCAAAAAATCAGGCATGTGAGCTGAAGATTTACTTTAGGCTCTGGTAGCATAGTGGCTAAGACACTTGCCTGCTAACCAGATGGCTGGCGGTTCAAACCCACCAGCCACTCCTCGGAAGGAAGGTTGGGCAATCCTACTTCCGTAGTGATACTGCCTCGGAAACCCAAGGAGGGGTCACTAAGAGTCGGGTTTGACTTGACAGCACATAACAACAACAACAGATACAATCCTTGGAGAGATCAATCATGGGAGAATAGAAGAGCTGAGTATGCATAGGGAGACAGCTCAGGGGGAAAGATTGGATGGGAGGGAAGGACACAGGGAAGACATGACTATGGGGAGAAAGTAGGAAGAGAAATGTTGCACTTTGGGAAATTGCAGTCAATGTCATGAGACAAAGTGTATGTGAACTGGTGTATGGAAAATGAATTTTGTGTGTAAACATTCACCTAAATTACAATAAAAAAAATAATAATACATTATGAATCCCCTCAGGCCACCTATTAAAGAAATAACAGAGTATCCCACACAATAAAGCATATCACCTGAAAGTATGGTGCTTTACTAAAAACAAAATCAAAAACAAAAAACAAAAAAGAAACAAATATATGAGGTCTAAGATCAAAGATGACTCTAAACTAAAGATGAGAAAATAAGGGGAGAGGGAACTAGAATACTGGAAATGGAACAACCAGCATTTAATTAATGAGAATGTTGACATATTGTGAAATGAATAAGTAATAAGCAAGCCTTCATAAATTTAAAAACAGTGAAATACTCCAAAGTATCTTCTCTCATCACAATGCTATAAATTTAGAAATCAACATAGGGAAGAATAAGGAAAAATAGTCAAATATAAGGACATTGGATAATATAATGCTTTAAAAATACTGGGTAACAGATGAAATTAAAAAAATGAAATAAAAAAAAAAATTCCTTGAATGAAGTGAGAATGAAAACATAAGAAAACCTTTGGGATGCAGAAAAAACACTTTTCAGAGAACAATTTATGGCAATAAATGCACATGTAAAAAAGAAATAACCAAAATCAAATCTTTAGCCAAACAACTCTGACAATTAGAAAAATTAGCAGCAAAAAAAAAAGCCTACAGTCACCAGAAGAAAGGACATAATAAAGATTAGAGCAGAAATAAATGAAACAGGAAAAAGAAAAAAGAAAAGATAAAAAACAAGAAGACAAAAAATTTGTTCTTTGAAAGGATTAATAAAATTGACAAAACACTGGCAAATCTAACAAAGGAAAAGAGGAATAAGATACAAATAGCACAAATAAAAAATGAAATAAGTGATGCCTCAGTAGAACCAACTGAAATAAAAGGGATGATAATATGAAACTATAAAGAGCTATACACTAACAAATTTGAAAAAGGAAGAAGAAATGGACAAATTTCTAGATGTTTCTAACACAAATTAAGATAGAAGATTGAACAGACTTAAATAAAACAAGAAATTGAAGCCATTATTAACAAGAGCTCCCAACAAATGTCCCGACATGGACAGCTTCATTGATGCTGTCTTTCTGAGAAGACTTGACATTAATTCTACCCAAACAATTGCAGAATATAGAAAAGGAGGTAATGGCATAACCCTGATACCAGACAAAGATACCACTGAAACAAAACAAAACAAAATTATAGACCAAAATTCCTTATTAACATAGATACAAAAATTCTCAACAAAATTCTAACAAATAAAATCCAACAACTTTCAAAAAATAATATATCGATCAAATTGGGATTCATACCATTTATGCAAGAATGGTTGAACATAAAAAAAAAATAATCAATATAATCCACTACATAATAAAGTAAATAAAGCAAATAAAATAAAACAGATGATCATATCAATCAAAGAAAACAGGCATTTGACAAAAAATTCCACACTCATTCCTGATACAATCACTCAACAAAATAAGCATAGAATGGAGATTCCTCAATATAATAATTAAGGGCTCTGGTAGCGCATTGCCTAAGGCACTTGACTGCTTACCAGAAGGCTGGCAGTTCAAACCCACCAGCCACTCCTCAGAAGGAAGGTTGATCATTCTACTTCCGCAGTGATACTTCCTTGGAAACCAAAGGAGGGTCGCTATGAGTCGGGTCCGACTCGATGGCCCACCACCACAACAACAACACATAAAGTCGAAGGTCAACTTTTGTCACAATAAAGAGAAACTAAAAGTATTTCCCTTGAGAATGAGAGCAAGACAATGATGTTCTTTGTCACCAATCCTATTCAATATTTCATTAGATGTCCTAGCCATACAGCAAGAAAGAGTAATAAAAGGTATTCAGATTGGCAATGTAGAAAATTTTTCTATTTGCAGATAATGTGTTCCTCTATGTGGTTGTTAAGGTTATGTGTCAATTTGGCTGGGCCTGTTTATTTTTATTTTTTTTATTTTTACAGTGATTTAATTGTGAAGTTGATTTTTTTTCTTTTCAGTTGTGATTTGGGTGAAAGTTTACAGAGCAAATTCACTTTCTATACAGCAGTTCACACACATGTTGTCTCATGCCA
>NW_006922071.1:1921871-1924682 GCF_000298275.1 Orycteropus afer afer | reverse complement strand
GCAGCCTGCCATGTTCTCTGCCCATCTTGAGACTATCAATGGGCTTGAATTAGTGGTCTGCCATGTGGTTTGGTAATATCAGGCCTGTGTCTTTTTACTTGTTGACCTTGAGTTTTTCAGCCTCAACAGCCAGCAGCTGCCGGAGGGAAGAGCTGCCAGCTTCAGTGAGCTGGGAGAAAGAGGTAGAGCTGAAGCCCAAGGTTGAGGGACTTTCACCCAGTCCCTAGTGCTGGCACTTTAAACTTGGACTTCTAGCCTTCAAAATTGTAAGAGAATAAACCCCTGTTCGTTAAAGCCATCCTATTTGTGATATATTCTGTTAGAGCAGCACAAAGTAACTGAAACACTCTATATAGAAAATTCCAGACTCAGCAAGAATATTACCGAAATAATTGATTCAGCAAGTGACAGAGATCAACACATAATAATGAGTTAAGTCCTTTACACTAGCAAAGAGAATTCTAAAAAGGAAATCAGAAAAACAATGTATCCTTCAGTAGCCACCCAGAAGATGCAATACTGAGAAATAAATCTAACCAGAGATTCAAAGACCTGTACAGAGAAAAATACAAAACGCTACTGCAAGACACCAAAATTGATGCTGTGGTTAGCTGTCATAGAGGTGAAGTTTGGCTATTCTCATCTCCAAGGAGAATTCTGGCTGCATTTCCCCCAGAGGAACTTCTTCCTTCTTTTGGCAATCCATGGCATTGTCAATACCACAATTCAAATGCATAAATGCTTCTTCATTCTTCCTTATTCATTGTCCAGCTTGAACATATATATATGAGGGTACTGAACATACACTATGCAAGTTCAATATGTGTGTGTGCCTTGGTCAGGCACACCCTAGTTTTAAAAATGAAAGCTTTCTTCTTTAACACTTAAAAGAGTCTTTATTAGCAGATTTGCCCTGTTCAATATGTCCTCTGATTTCTTGACTGTTACTTCCATGGATGTTGACTGTAAATCCAAGTAAAATGAAAGCCCTAACCACTTCAATCTTTTCTCCATTATCATGATGTTGCCCTCTGGTCCAATTGTGAGGATTTGTATTTTCTTTATGTTTAAGTGTAGTCAACACTAAAGGCTGTAGTCTTTGATCTTCATTAGTAAGTGCTTTAAGTCATCTTCCCTTCCAACAAGCAAGGTTGTGTTATCTGCACATTGCAGATTGTCATTGAGTCTTGCACTAATCCTGATGGCACATTCTTCTTCATATAGCCCAACTTCTTGGATTATTTGCTCACCAATCGGATTGAATAAGTGTGGTGAAATGGTACAACCCTGATGCACACCTTTCCTGATTTTAAACCACTCCAAACCCTGCCACCCCGTTCTGTACAAATAACTGCCTCTTGGTCTATGTATACATGTGTTCCTCACGAGCACAAAGAAGTGTTCGAGATTTCCCATTTTTTTCAGTGATATCCTTAATTTATTATGATCCATACAGTCAAATATCTTTGCATAGATAGCCACTAAAACACAGGTAAATATCTTGTGGTATTCCTTGCTTTCAACCAAGATCCATCGGACATCAGCAATGATATGCCTAGTTCCACATACTCTTCTGATGCCAGCTTGAACTGCTGGCAGTTCCCTGATGAGGTACTGCCACAGACTTTTGAATTATCTTTAGCAAAAGTTTACTTGTGTGTGATATTAATGATATTATGGGATAATTCCCTCATTCTGTTGGATCACTTATCTTTGGAATGGGCATAAATATGGAGCTCTTCCAGTCAGTTGACCAGGTAGCTGTCTTCCACAAATCTTGGAATAAAGAAGTTTGCACCTTGTGGTAGTAATGTTTGTTTGTCAACTTGTCTGGGCTTGGGTGAGTGACTGGGAAGCTGGTGATAGTTATCCCCCATGATGAGACTGGCAATCAACTCCGTGGTGGGATCTACCACAAGCACCTGAATAGTTGCCTTTGGAATGTTGTCTTCTTCCTGTATATAAGTAGCAGCTTTGGGAATGGTCTCTAGCTTATGGCACGTTTGGATCCTGCATGTGGTTGTGTTCAGCAACCTGCCATGCTCTGCTGACCTTAGGACTTACAGTGGATTTGAATTAGTGGCCTACTGTGTGGTTTGGTAACATCAGAACTGCACCTTTTTACTTGTCAACCTTGGGCTTCTCAGCCTCAACAGCCAACAGCTGTCTGAGTGAGGAAACACCTCTAGCTCCAGTGGGTTAAACCATGTAGTGTCCCCTTGTTCTGTTCGAACGACAGCCTCCTGGTCAAGGTACAGATTCCTCATGAGTACAATCAAGTGCTCAGAAATTCCCATTCTTTTCAATGTTATCCATAATTTGTCATGATCCACACAGTCAAAAACAATACCTTCAGTGTAGCTTTAACTTCTTCCTTTAGTGTCATTGGTTCTTGATTATTAGCAAATGATCAAGAAATGGTTGAATGTCCTGCACTGGTTGAATGTCGAACAGCTATTTTGGTACTAAACCAAACCAAACTCACTGTCGTCAAGTTGGACCTGACTCATAGTGACCCCGCATTGGATTTTTGAGGCAGTATCTCTACGGAAGTACATTGCCCAATCTTCCTTCCAAGGAGTGGCTGGTGGATTTGAACCTCTAGCCTTCTGGTTAGCAGTCAAATGCCTTAGGCACTGTGTTTTCCTTCTATCTTCTTTTGATGTTTCTTGCATCTTTTACTATACACTCATAGCTTTTTCATTATAGTACATAAATCTATTCCAAAATAAATATACATACAACTAACATTAAACCATTAGAAACCATTTATACTCATTACATAAACATATTTTTGAAATCTGTTTATCA
>NW_006922071.1:1920207-1921386 GCF_000298275.1 Orycteropus afer afer | reverse complement strand
CCTACTTCCGTAGTGATACTGCCTCGGAAACCCAAGGAGGGGTCGCTATGAGTCGGGTTTGACTCGACGGCACATAACAACAACAACAACAAATCATATCTTAATAGAGCAATTTTATATATAAAAAATAAAAAACACAAATAAAATATATAGCTTGAAGTTTCACCTTGGGAGAGAAGGAGTGGTCTAGGGCATTTCAGCAAAAGGATTCTCAATGATACAATAAAGCAGGAAAGAGACCTGACAAAAATGCAGATGTAATGGAGTAATGAGAGTTAAAAAGAGAAATGTTTATTCCTTTATTTTCCTTAGGGCCAGCCTTCTCTGAACCCTGGAGTGGATAACTTATTTTGCAGGAATGAAATTCATGAATATATAGAAGGTGTCAGTCTATTTTATGTAAATTGCCTCCAAAATGCAATTGTAGTTTTTAATGGAAAATATACTTTTATTTTATACATACATTTACACACACACACATTTTATCTCCCAGTCAGTGGCCCACTGGGTAATTTAACTGGCATTTTAATACAAGATAATGAAATATCTCATGACAGTTATTACTATATTAATGAACATCCCCATTCTTCTTTTACTTATTTTTATAATGAGAAATACCTTTTTTTGTTGTGTAGTGTGGGAAAAATACAATTCTTCCTTGGTAGGTTCAATGGTGGTACGTACTGACCTTCAGTTTCCCAGAAGTCAGTGTGTATGGGGACAAAGCCATCTGACCTCTTGTGGCACCAATTAGACATTTCTATTGTATCAATGTCTCATGTCAACCTGAAAATGTATTTTCTCTACTGTTGTATGCTGTTTAAAAAGAATGATATTATTGCTAACACAACAAGATGTAAATACCATGAAGTGAAATGACTCTTTAATAAGATAGATATCTATTTCTTTTCCAAAATATTTTGTATTATCTTTACTAATTAGAAAGTTACAAGCCTTCTTGCTGACAATAAGTTTCACCTCAACTTTTTTTGGCTTTCATTTCATGCATGAAATATTTTCACAGTGTGGTATAGTAAATTACTTTGTGTGGCTTTTCTACCCATAAGTCTTTGTAAACTCCAAGGTGGGATTTTCTATGAGCAACTGAGGAGCTCCTGATTGCTGAAGGTGTCCACCTGGAGTATTTCTGTTGGGAGTGGCACAAAACAATGTTCCTGG